>NC_049901.1:44344301-44489159 GCF_001411555.2 Juglans regia
TAAGAATGTTCATGATATGTTATGAGTTTTGAAGAGCTTGGTTGTTCTTTATTGATGGTGTAGCAACCTTGGTGTTTTTGGGAAAGTGAATTTGAGTTTTGCCTGAGGACGAGCAAAAGTTAAGTGTGGGGAAATTTGATGAGAATGCAAAGTGTCATATTTTTCTCCCTTAATGCTTAGTCTTTTAAGCTTATTTGGTGCCTAAATGTACTCATTATTCTTATATTTTTATTTAGGAAGCAAATGGAGTCGTTTAATACAAAACAAAGCTAATTGGGTGATTCTGGACAGTTTCAACATTATTTCGTAATTTTGACATAACTCTCTCATCCAAGCTCCGATTGAGTTGATTCAAGATGATATGAAACACCAAGACAAATATATACAACTTTCATGTTTTGCATTTTGAAAGATACTGACTGTATAAAGGACAAAATTGGGCTTGAAGTTGATGCACCTACACTGCTAAATTTTCAGAACGTTCGGCCTTATCGTGCAATTCAAATATGCGATTTAATTGCAGATATTTTGGAGATCTGGTGCACGAAAGTTACAGCTGGAAAACACCACTTTCCTAGTTATATTAGGACTCTATTTTTTTTTTAATATTTCCCTTAATTAAGTTAGATTTGGATATAGCTATTTGAGGATAATGTTTAGAATATTTTAAGAGATTTGGTAGGATTCTAATAAGGGGCATGGACGTGTAAAAGAGAAAAAAAAATCATCATACTAGGGCATCTCTCTCCCCTCTTCTCGAACTCCTCCTTCCAATTTTCATTATGGCTTTGTGTGGCTAAACTTTCATAATTGGCCGAAGGAAACGGAAACTTCGGAATCAATAAAACTGTGAGATCTGATTTATTTTTAGTGTTCAATTTATGCTTTGAGTATCGAATATTTTTCTATGCCTATTTTCATGATTGTCTCGTTTAATTACTAGGAGGCCTACTAGTTTATTATTTGTTGCGATCTATTGCTAGATTAGACATCAAATCCATAATTGTTTAATCCCTCTAATTTGTGAAGCAACATCGATCTTTCTAATTCTTAAGGTTGCTACTAGATTAAACCTTTAGCACTTGTCTTGGGTTGTTTAATGGTTAAGGTTAATTAGATCGCTTGTTTTCTAATTAACTACGACTAAGGAGTGATAGGAAAATAATTCCAACGGTGAATATTCCAAATATGAATTAATATATATTTGCATCGATGATCAATTGCAAAATTTCGATGGTGGATGTTGACTTATACCAAGGTTTGTTCTTTTGATTGATTTTGATACTTTAATTTGAATTGTTTCTTAGTTATTCTTCTTAAAATTAGTTTTGTTATACTCAAACCCCCCCAATTCTTACGTAGCATAAAACTAGGCTAAATACTCTCCGTGAGAATGATTCTTACTTGCACTACTACATGTATTTTTAGGAGCATAGGTTTTGTTTTTGGTTGCCTGCCATAGCTAAATACTCTTTGCCTTTTCATCTCAAAAAATCCAGGTATGTCTTCTATATTTTCATTTCGGTTTGAATATGATATTTTGCAATATTAGAAATTTGTATGCTCTTGATATTGTTATTTATGTTGCTGTGAGTTTGTGATTAATGGGGTTTCCATTGTTGAAGATGACTGAATTATGAAATGAACCCGTTCGAACGTGTATGTTATGTTCGAACATAGTTTAGCACCGTTTGAACGGAAACTATACATCAATGTATTAACAATTAGAATACAAATCTAAAAGGATAGTTGTCAATAATAATTATTCAAAAATAGTTTAAAAATACTTCAACTAAATACAAAAAAAAAAAATATATATATGCTTAATACTAAATCTTTAAATTAAAGTACAAATAGTTAGGATTTAATAACACTTAAATAATTAATTCTAAATTAATAAAATTGGGTAGTTAAATTAAAATACTACTAAATCTATAAATTAAAATACAAATAATTAGGATTTAATAATACTCAAATAGTTAATTCTAAATTAATATAATTAAGTATTTAAATTAAAATACTAAAAATATTAAAATTTAAATAAAAATAGTTAATATCTAATAATACTTAAATAGTTAACTGTAAATACGTAAAATGAAGTATATAAATTAAAATAATAGTTAATCTTCAAATTAAAATAAAAATAGTTAAGATTTAATAATACTTAAATATTTAATTCTAAATTAATAAAATTAAGTATTTAAATTAAAATACTACTAAATCTGTAAATAATACCTAATAATTATGTTTTTGTTTTATTATTGTATAAATAATATGTTGTTATTGTTTGACATATGTTAGCATATATTGCATTTTTGTTCATCAAATAAACCTTATACTCGTTTGAGAGTTATCACTCCGGATGAATGATTGATTGATAACTCTTGAATTGTACAGAGTGTACAGTTTGAGATTGTAAGATCATTCTCGAAACAATCGAACTATATCTGTTGTCGTCCACCATTATGATTTTGGTATATTCATCCTTTGTACTCCGAATATGCAGTTTCGGTAATGGTGCAAAGACATGTTAATCGTCAGTGCACAACCAAACGAGCATATTTGGAGAACCTGTTGATGCACACGAATTGTGTTTGTAATGAAGATAATCGGCATGAATAAGAGTTGGATGAGAGTTAGCGATCAGTTGGGTCAGAATTACAATGTATATGCTGAAGGTGTTAAGAAATTCTTGGAGTTCGCATTGGGTAGATGCGATAGTGATGGGCGTATTAGATGCCCATACAGAGAATACAAGAATTTAAGTTCTCATAAGATAGACTTGGTGAGAGAGTATCTATTTGTCAAATGTATTGACAAGGGTTATACTGATTGGGTCTTACACGGCAAACTATATCCAATTTCATTTGAGGCTCCACATGAAGAAGAAGAGATTGATGAAGATGTACAACCAGAGATTGTTAGAGATGAATACGATGAGGATATGAAGCAAATGTTAGGTGATATCAGTGCAAGAATGTTTATAGATGAAGGTGACACGGACACATCAAGCTCAAATGATGGGAGCCATAACACTTTTGCACAATTGTGGAATGATTTACAGCGTGAGCTATATCCAGGATGCAGAAGACACAATAAGTTTTCATTTATCGTAAGACTGCTTCACATAAAATTAATGAGTCGATTATTTATTAAGGCAGTCAATATGTTACTTGAGCTGCTTAAAGAGGCACTATCAACAGACAATACTTTACCTCGTAACTTCTATGAAGCAAAAAAGTTGAAACGAGGACTTGAATTTGATTACAACGTAGTACATGCATGTAAGAATGACTGCATATTATTTTGGCAAGAGAATGAGCAGTTGAACGAGTGTCCTATATGTCACGAATCAAGATAGACATTGGACCTGCAAAATGTGCCACAAAAGGTCGTACGCCACTTTCCATTGATACCTAGATTACAACGATTATTTATGTTACTCGGTTTGATTGGCCGAGAAACTTTGATGTTGACCGAGCAAGACAACGAAATGTATTTTCTGTGTTTTCCCAACAAGTACGTCCAATTGGTGCAGTGCATGGTTATGACTTGTGTGGAAGAGAGTTCGAGAAAGTTCAGTGGTACGTGTTGAACAATTGCCCTGAGATAGAGAACTACTTGAGGTAAGTTATAACTTGTTCTTAATTTAAATTCATTCATTTACTTTAAAAAAATTCTAAGAATATAAAATATTTCTGGTAATCATCAATTTTAGTAATCATATTAACGTGCTCAAGGAGCTAGGAGTAAATAATATAAACTAGAAACATGAAGAGGAGTTCCCGAGTGGTTTGAAGAACGGGTAATGACATTACATATGCTTTACTCAATGACCAATGAAAAAATATTGATTTAAATTTTGATATAATATATGCTTTATTCAATATGTAGGTTGTACAAATGCATGTGAATAATCCAAATGATGTATTGAATGAATTGTATGCATTGGCGCGTGACCCATCAAGGCACGCTGCTCGATATTCTACATGTATTTCTCAAGGAAGTAGGTATCACATAATGGATCGAGAATGTTATAGGAAAACTTAAAATAGTGGTGTCCTAGTTGAAGGAAGTCATGATGAAGAAAATATTAATTTATATGTGGTTATTGTCGATATAATTGGAATGAAATATTTGGGAGAGCTTGCGGTGTATCTGTTTAAGTGTGATTGGTGGGATTTAAGCGAACCTCGAACTGGAGTCCGTGATGATGAATATTTTTTAAGTGTGAATATATCAAAAACATGGTATGAACATGATCATTTTATTTTGGCTTCTCAAGTATCTCAAGTATTCTACTTAGATGACCTGAAGTTAGGAAATCAATAGCGAGTAGTACAAAAATATTCTCCAAGAAATATATATGATGTTATCCCTCAGGCGGATGGACAAGATGAAGAAGAAGATGACCCATCTACTTAAAAAGCATACCAAGAGAGTCAACCCGCATTAAATTTGTTTGTGGATTTGAGTCAGTATGAGATGATTCCATTAAATAGAGAAGATATTGAGGCTGAAATTGTTAATGCGACAATTGAGGAAAATGTTGAATCATCTAAAGTATCTATAGATGATCAGAGCGAATTGTCAAATGAAACTGATACAGATTATAATTGATTATAATTGACCAATTATGTGTTAACATTACACTTGATGACAAATATTTTACTTATTGAATGTATCAGTAGTTTGAAATTATGACACCAAAGAGGAAGGAAGTTCGCAACCCATCTCCACCTATTCCCAGCTCTCCTTCAGACTCACCATTAAATATTGAGTCTACAGAATAAGGTAAAAATCTAATACTCATAAAATTTATTAATTAAGGTCCTATAATAGACATATAATAGAAATTGATTACAATGTTATATTTTATAGAGTCTACAGTACAATCTCGTCAAGGTCGAGACACTATTAGAGGGGTGACGTTGGAAAAATATCGTAAGGTGGATAAGATCAAGGTTAACATTCCTAACGAACATACTGGAGGTAATGGACAACCTGCTGCTTGGGTTGCATCGCATGTGGGTGCTCTTATATGAACTTATGCATTTTTTGCAGCGACTTCATGGAAGAAAGTCCTCCAAGATGTTAAAGAATTTATCAAGAAGCATTGTTTGGTAATGTTTAAAACATTGATTTAGTAGAATAAATTTCTATATTTTACTTAAATTGAAAATATTATAAATGATAATGTGTTTGTGACTATTTTTTTCAAAGAGGATTTTGAATTAAATTTTGGTCGAAAAGAGGAGCGTAAGACTGTGGAAGAGCTTATGGATAATGTATTCTGCAAATATAAGATGAGGTGTCATGAGCATTATAATAAGTTTGAGAAGAAGGAAGATGCACGCCAACATCATTTTCAGGATGTCCGACCTTCTGAGGGGAAAAAACTATGTGACATGTTTGAGAATCCATCATATCAAGTATAAGTAAATTTAATTATTTTACTTGTCCTATTTGTCGTTTTGCTTCATAATATTTTTAATTTCTTTGCAGGAACGAAGTTCTATAAACAAAACAAATAGATCAAAATTGAAGATTAATCATTATGCATGTTCAAGATCTTTCCATCGCCTCTCTAAGAAATTGGTATTGCTATTTTTTTATTGGATATAGTTAATTATTTGGATGAATCATAATGACTTTATATTTTAACACATTTATTGTAGTAAGATTCAGATACTAATTATGATCTGACAAAATTATATGTTGCATTGTACACTGATTGTAATGGAGAGTGGACTTATCCTGATACCCGTGAAAATTATGTAAATATTATAAACTGTTTTAATTAAATATATTAGAATATTTATGATGATATTAATTATTTATCTTATATATGTCTAGGATAAAATGGTTACCCTACGTGCTGAATCTGCGTCAGATCAAAATTCCTCAACAATTGATATTGATATTTTTACACAAGTCCTGGATTAACGTTCAGGATATTTGAGAGGTTTGGATCATTGTGTAAAGCCTTCTCCCTCTTCCTCTTCTTCCGGGTTTGCATCTATGACTTCTATAGCTCTATAGAATACGAATTCCAGAATTGAAGAATTGACTGCAAGGCAGCATCAGTTAGAGGCTCAATTGGCAAAACAAGCAGACATAGAGATGCCCCTCAAACAACATGACGAACAACAATAAGAGTTCAGAAGACAGATGCAAACTCCAAATGTAGCAGCTTATGCAACAGTACAGGCCTCCAAGCAACTGATGGTTTTTTTGCATACAGATTTTGGGATTATCTATTTATGTACGAACAATGTCAGTCTCACGGTCATTTATTTGGTTCGCACATATTATAAAACTTTTGTGAGTGTTAAATAGCTTCTAATGTATTTTTTCAAATATTATGAATGTCTATTTGGTTTTTTTATTATTGAATTTAAATAAAATAGTTATTGTTCGAACGACCACATAATGTTCGAACGATAATATAATGTTCGAATGCAATTTATTTTCGTAGAGTTCGAATGATCACATAACATTCAAACGCCATTTTTTTTCGTAGTGTTCGAACAGAACACAAACCGTTCGAACGCTTGTATCGCTCGATCTAACCCTTTAACATTCGAATGGAAAGCTAAATTAATACCGTTTGAATGTGTGTATAATTTATTTTAGTTCTAACGTATTTTGCAATCGTTCAAACACAGTAATCATGTTCAAATGTTAAATTGTAACCGTTCGAACGATATTCTAGGACAAATTTCAACCGTGACAAAAGAAATTCCCGTTCAAACGTTTGAACGGTTTCCTTCAAATTCATCCCAAAAGATATTTTTTGGGACGAAATGTTGATTTTCATCCCAATATATCTTTTGGCACAGTGTTGTCGGAACAAGCTCGGGACGAATTGTTTTCATTCCAAAAAATAATTTGGGATATAGTGGCTGTAATTTGGGACGAAAATTTTAGTCCCTAAAGAGCCTTTTTGTAGTGGTTGTTCATGAGTTCAACATTTCTTATTCATACATACTAGTTATATGTGATAACGATAATGGTGTGCTATATTTTCTATTTGCATGCTGTTTTATGGTAATTTGTGTATTATTGCAGTTAAATAATTATTTGAATGAATGTTATACACCCTAAACAGGATAATACTAATGTGAGATTTTGATCGATGGTTTTAATGTCTTAATATAGTTCTGTTGTATTATAAAGAGGTTTTCATTTGTGAGCTTTCCATTTTTGTTTTTGTTCGGTTAATGGGATTGTTTGCTGTGGAATTTGGATAGTTTTTATGACATTAATAAGTCTAGTATACCAGTTTTAGGTTTATGAGTTCCACAAGTAGTAAACTCATATGGCCATCATTTATTGTCCACAGAATTCTGAAAGATGATTAACTAGTGACCCTTTTTCAAAATCACCATTTTTAGCGCAACTTTTTGCTATTCTCTATGAATCCTCCTTTACATTGCATGAAAATGTTGTATGATCTTAGCTTAAACAAATTGAGTTGAATGAGTTTTATCATTGGGTTCATGCTTTGGTAGATTCAAACCTTGTTTATGCTTTACAAATGTGTGTGCATTATTTGCCATGCTTTTATGGATATACCTTGAAAAGGTCCTTCTCCCACTGTCATTTCCCTTTTTTGTATTAATTGTGACACCCAGCCCGGAAGTTCTGCTGGTCTTTAGTTGGTAACGATTATTTGCTTTTTTGTCGCATGGTAACGCATGGGCCAGACTTGTCGTTTGGCTTCGGATTGTTGCATGTGCATCTAAGGTTGTCTCCTATGCTAATTTTGTAAGCGTTCAGAAATGAAGTTTTCCAGAGTTTCTAGAGCAACGTTGCTCAACCTCGTAGGCATTTATGATGCACCCAGTTGCTAAAGAGTTTAGAAATATAGTTACTCGTTGGTTGACTAGTTATATGTGATGAGCAATTTATGGTATTTCCTTTTAGATAGTATAGCATTTCAGGATCTTGGGCTTAGCGTCTTGGGCTTTGGGTCTAGTTGCACCATTTTGGATATACTAGTTGCACCATTCTAGCTCTGCTTACGTATTACTTTGTTGATATGGGGAATCTTTTTTTTAGTACGTCCTGAAATTTATAACCAAGTTCATTTCATGAATCAAATAAATGAAAACCTTCAATTATTTAAACTTTTTAAGTTTAAACCTCCAAAAAAATTTGATAATATACAATATCGTTACGAACCAATTGTTAACTTTGGTTACCTTACATAAAAGATATGACTTATATGCAAGTAAAATGAAGTTAGCATGAAAGACACAGGTCTGCTATAGCGAATGACACAACGATCTCTTGACGTCATCTAGTCACTGCTTATAAAACACAGTACAAATGTGGTTGTATCTTCTAGTCATTTATTTATTTTCTTTTTATAAAAACAAAAAAAAAAATAGTTGATTGATCATATGAATCTTCCATATGAGAATAGCTTGGTAACTTTTCACTTAAATTGCTTCCAGAAAGGAGGATAACCGCTCAGTCTCCACACCTTGCTTAGGCAGCTAGGAAAAATGTTCTGTACAGCTAACTGAGCGGTGTGTGAACTTTCTCCTCTCTTTCATCCTCATGTCTAGGGCCGGTATGATTCGTACCTATCTTGAACTTATTGAAATAAAGTTGTTGTTCGTGTTGGAAATACTAGTGAAATCTTTCACTAGTATTTTATTTATTTATTTATTTTTGTAACAGATTATTTTTAGATCTAATGTATTACCGATGGATGGATTTTATAATACTATCTAGTCATGTGCGCTATTTGTGACATTCTAATGAGAAGGACATGACAAATCAAATCAAGGGTCCAAATTCTAAGAGCATCTAGGTTCAAATCTTTAAATCATGAGATATTAAATTTCAGTTTGGTTTAGGTTAATGTGGAAAAGCTTGTGCTAGATATATTCCTCTCCCACTCATTTGTTTTATTGGTCTGATTTGCCTGTTTCCTTGTTGGGATTATAGTGTTTATTGTAGTGATTATAGTGTTTGTTCATTATCCAATGTTAATGCTTTGAGGGTGTATTAATTTACAAGAAAAGATAAAATGATTTTCATTATCTTGTAGGGGCTTAAACTTTGTTGGAGGCTACAATAATTGGAAATTTTGACACTACAATCTGATTTGTAGGTAGTGACTTTTTTGTGTGTGGAAATTGAGAAGTTGATTGCAGTATTTGAAAAGGAAAGGGTCATCCCAATAGAATTTACGTACCTTAGTCATAAACTTCCTCTTTTCCGGAGCATTCCAATCCACCGGTATATCACATGCAGCCAAATAATTCACAATGTAAGCAAACCATGGTAGAGAAGTAATAGAAAGTAAATGCTCATCGAGAAAATCATCCCTGATTAGCAGTGTGATATCCCGTATTTTAGTGTATTTTTAACTGAATAATTATTTTAATTAATTTAAATATTAGTTCTCTTGTTTTAAAATTTATTGGATTTCCCGTTGGTTTATTTTATGATTTTTTTTAAGTTGTGAAAATTATTTTGTTATGCTTTATTAATATTAATTATTGTTTTGCATTTAAATTTATCTTAATTTAAATTAATTTGTGGGTTTTAAAATTATTGTATTGTTGGATTTAATTATTTTATTTTACTTAGTCACTGTGTTTAAATTTATTTTATTTAAACTGTTGTTTTGAAAATTTTTCATTGGAATTTTGTGACCCAAGTTGTGAAGATTAGACCTCATTCATTTCCCTCCATTTTTCTTTTTCCTCTTTCTTTTTCTCTTTCCTCTTTTTCTTCTTTCTTTTTTATCTCTTCCGGAACTGCTGCTTCCTCCCGCGCGCGACGTCCCTCTCTCCCTCTCCCCGTGCGTTTTCCTTCCTCTCCCAGCCCGCCGCCGTGCACCTCCATCCGGCGACACCACCCAGCCCACGGCCTTCCCCACCCTATGGCGACCACCTCCCTCCAATCTCAGCCCCTCTCGCGTCGCCGTTTGCCCCCATGTGCAACACTATGCTGCGGCGTTCCTTATGCTCGCGCGCCGCCGTCGCGCCACCACTGGCCACCATTTCTTCACCACTTCATCCTCAACCTCCTAGCAACCCAATGCACTCAACACCAGCTCCGATCTACCACCGGTGAAACCCCACCATCAACATTTCCGTTTTGAACATTTTTTGCCTTAAACCGCACTTTATGCCGCCACCCACGGCCAACCACCACCACCACTAGCTTCACCGACATCCCTAAGCCATTCTCTATCAATCTCGGGTCTTGGTTTGTCCCCGTCCAAAAGTAGGATTTTGAAACCCAAGGCCACAGTGCATTTTGCACTATTCCGTTGCTGTGCCACCACTTCTAGCACCTCCATGATCTTTCAAAAATTATATTATAGCATTGTAAGTATTTTCCTAAATAACTTTCGAGATTTAAATGTATATCTGCGCTAACTCATATTTACTGTTAATTGGTTGGTTGTGTCGGACTGAATCCGAGGAGTAAGGGGGTCGGTTGGATTGGATGATGGAGTTGTTTGTGTGATTGGTTTATGCCATGAAATTTGTTGGCTGTTTTGAGTTTAAATATTGGTATTTTGAGTTTGACGTTGGTGATGGTGGATATTGGTGATGTTTAGGAAATGATAATATATTTTGGGATTATGAGGGTTTTAAGTTTTGAGAAATTAAAATATGTTATTTTAGAAACTTAGGCTTAAATATCGAAATCCGTGATTGATTGAAAACTTATGAAAATTATGTGATTATTTTTATAGGTGACGATTTATAGTCGACTTGACATTTTTGAGAAAAATTCTGAAAAGCTAAGTTGTCCAGATAAGCGGTGTTCATATACTAGTTTTGCATAAAAGAAATGAAATGAGGTTGACTTTGAAAATATGCATGTTTGTTTGAAAAGAAATATGAAACGACCTCAAATGTTTGTTCTGCATATGCATAAACTCTATATAAGAGAAAGTATTTTCTGTCATGACTGGTGTAGACATGAGCTAATTTTGCTCATTCTGTTTCTGAACTATGCAAAAGGAGCGAATATGAAAATCTAAAACCTTTTGCTATGAATAAATGAAGATGTTTTGGATTCTATTTATTTCGAACATGTGAAATGATCTGAAGCTATTCAGTATTTTGTTTTGATATGATGTGTCATCTGAAAACCTTGGCATGAAGTTCTAATTCTGTATTTAAATGTGATATGGTTCCGATGATGTTCCGTTCTATTTCTGTTAAGGCCCAACCACGGGTATAATTGCAATTTATAACCTTACCAAGGGGGTGAAACATGGAATACGGCCCAGCCACGGGTATAATGATGGTTTATAACCCTACCATGTGGGTGAAACATGGTATACGACCCAGCCACGAGTATAATGGTGGTTTATAACCCTACCACGGAGGTGAAATATGGAATACGGCCTAGCCACGGGTATAATTGCGATTTATAACCTTACCAAGGGGGTGAAACATGGAATACGGCCCAGCCACGGGTATAATGATGGTTTATAACCCTACCATGTGGGTGAAACATGGTATACGACCCAGCCACGAGTATAATGGTGGTTTATAACCCTACCACGGAGGTGAAACATGGAATACGGCCTAGCCACGGGTATAATTGTGGTTTATAACCCTACCAAGTGGGTTAAATATGGTATTTGTCCCAATGTGATGCTATGAGATGATATGAATATAATGTTTCAGTTTGGAAATGCCAAAAGACTTTCTTTTTGGGAACAAGTTTGTTTTTCTGAAAATTTCGCTCTGATGTTTTGTAACAAGTTTTGTTTATACATTCTGAAAGAAAATATGTTGTTTTGCATTCTGAAAGTAAATGTCTTGTTTTACATACCGAACTTTATAAATGCTCATGTTTACATGCTAGTATATGCTTTCTATTGACTAAGTTGTTGATAACTCACCCGTTATCTCCACAATATTTGTTTTCAGATATTTTGATGGTTCAGCTGAGAATCAAGATTTTGAGACTTTGGGTGAGATGATTTAAGTATAGTGGCTTGAATCAAGTTTTCTATATGATATTGGGAATTTGGAGTCTATTTTTATATTGTTGAAAGGTGAGTTTAAGTGTTAGGAAGTAACTATCCGACCCGTGCGAGACCGGGGCGTTACAGTTGGTGTCAGAGCCAGGTTTGAATTCTGCATACTATAAACCTTGGAGGTTTAGATTTCTGTGGGTTCATAGGATGTAAAGATTTCAGTGTAGGAACTTGAGGAATTTAAGGATGATCATGTGGATATTTAAGTTAGTGATTCTAAAAACCTTATAATTGATTTTGATGGGATTTGAGGATTTAGATTTTGCAAATTCTCAGAAATGATTTTTATAACATTTCAAGTTTTAGATCCGGTAAGCTTATTCTGTGGGGTGTAGGACATGACTTGGAACTGATCTAAGGTTTAGCTTTTGAAGTTGACCAAGTTTGACCGAAAGATAGGTTTGAGGTTCTATAGACTAAAAATATTTAAGTTTTGGATATCCGTGGGTTTAGGAAGAAACTTCAGATTTGAGGTGTAGATTTGTAAAGAATAAGAACTGATTTTGTGGATATTTTAAGGTTTTAAATTTTGCAGACTTTATGATTGAGTTTGATATTTTGAGGTTTAAGGATTTTAGATCCGACAAACTTACTTTGTGTACTATAAGTGATAATCTTTATAAGATTTAAGGTTTAGATTTTTGTGGTTTAGATTCTAAAGATATACGAGAGTTTAGAGCGATATCGGGATTGCAACATTAGATAGTACGAAGGACTATATGAGTTAGTTAAAGATATGGCTAAGAATGGGTTAAACCATATGTGCAGTACCAGAAAAGTTTAAAGGTTTAATTTGAAGTTATTATTATTATTTTTTTATATCTAAATTGAATTTATTCCATTTTGTTTGATTTTATTTTATTTGAATTGAAATTATGTTATTTTATTTATTAAGTTTATTTTATTTTGTTCGTTTCGTTCGAAGTTAAAAAGTGGGTTAAGGATTAAGTTATGGTAGAAAGATGGTACGACTGAGAAGGCTATTGTTATATTTATTGTAATAGGCTTAAATTTTTATCGACTTGGTTTGCTTTTATAATATCAAGGTTTGAAAGGAACGACATGGTTTGGGTAATCTATTTGGGGAGTAGGACATTTGAGGTTTTCGATTTCGTGGATGTATGACACGAGGCTTTAGAATAGGAGGTTGTAAGTTCAACAAACTTTAAGGATAGATTTACGGGAATTTTACCAAAAGTTTAAGGTTTTGCAGACTTTAGGAAATGATTTGTTATCATTTAATATTTTAGATTTTGAAAGCTTCGGGAGTCGATTGTTTTATTATTGGATATAAGTTCATCGATCTTACAGATTTTGGAAAATGTTCTGGTATAATTTAAGGTTTTAGAATTACAGATTTGAAGGACTGAATTAAAAACTTAAATTCTAGCTTGATTTATTTTGGAGACTGATTAGTATGTGACCATTAAAATGGGGTTGATTAGAGTCAAGTTATTGATATAGAGATTTTCAAGGAGATTATTTCTTTGGAGATTGAAGGTATTGATCTAGTTTGGATAATGATTGTTATTAGTTCGGGGTTATAGT
This sequence comes from Juglans regia, assembly GCF_001411555.2. Taxonomy (NCBI): domain Eukaryota; kingdom Viridiplantae; phylum Streptophyta; class Magnoliopsida; order Fagales; family Juglandaceae; genus Juglans; species Juglans regia. Next base: position 44,357,881 of record NC_049901.1, read on the forward strand.
GGCAGGTTCTGGGATTTGATCCATATCAAATTTAAGGTTAATAGTTGGTGTAGACTTAGGAGGACATTCTTGGTGATTTTGAGATTAGCAGTTTATTGTATGAAGATAATAATCATCAGAAATTACTGAGTGTTTTGTGGAAGTAGAGATTTCAGATTACGTGGCTGCCCAAGAGTACTAGATGTGAGGTGCCATTGGGAGACTATTGCGAATATGATGGAATCGCCTATGGGAGTAGACTTGAAAGAACATTACTCGTGTCTGTTTGGGAGTTTTTGTTTTGAGGGTGTGATTTTCTTAAGTGTGTTCTGAGTTGTACCTTGTAACTGCCTTAGCATTGATGTTTGACCTTGCGAATTTCGAGGACGAAATTTTATTTAAGGGGGGAGGATGTGATACCCCGTAGTTTAATGTATTTTTAACTTAATAATTATTTTAATTAATTTAAATATTAGTTCTCTTGTTTTAAAATATATTGGATTTCTCGTTGGTTTATTTTATGATTTTTTTTAAGTTGTGAAAATTGTTTTGTTATGCTTTATTAATATTAATTATTGTTTTGCATTTAAATTTCTCTTAATTTAAATTAGTTTGTGGGTTTTAAAATTATTGTATTGTTGGATTTAATTATTTTATTTTACTTAGTTACTGTGCTTAAATTTATTTTATTTAAACTGTTGTTTTGAAAATTTTTCGTTGGAATTTTGTGACCCAAGTTGTGAGGATTAGACCTCATTCATTTCTCTCCATTTTCTTTTTCCTCTTTCTTTTTCTCTTTCCTCTTTTTCTTCTTTCTTTTTTATTTCTTCCGGAACTGCTGCTTCCTCCCGCTCGCGACGTCCCTCTCTCCCTCTCCCCATGAGTTTTCCTTCCTCACCCAACCCGCCGTCGTGCGCCTGCGTCCGGCGACACCGCCCAACCCACAGCCTTCCCCACCCTCCGGCGACCACCTCCCTCCAATCTCAGCCCCTCTCGCGTCACCGTTTGCCCCCACGCGCAACACTATGCTGTGGCGTTCCTTGTGCTCGCGCGCCGCCATCGCGCCACCACCAGCCACCATTTCTTCATCATTTCATCCTCGACCTCCTAGTAACCCAATGCACTTAACCCCAGCTCCGATCTGCCACCGGTGAAGTTCCACCATCAACATTTCCATTTTAAGCATTTTTTGCCTTAAACCGCCCTTTACGCCGCCACCCACGGGCAAGCACCACCACCACTAGTTTCACCAACATCCCTAAGCCCTTCCCTGTCAATCTCAGGTCTTGGTTTGTCCCCGTCCAAAAGTGAGTTTTTGAGGCCCACGGCCACAGTGCATTTTGCACTATTCCGTTGCTGTGCCGCCACTTCTAACACCTCCGTGATCTTTCAAAAATTATATTATAGCATTGTAAGTATTTTCCTACAGAAATTTTGAGATTTAAATGTATTTCTGTGCTAACTCATATTTACTGTTAATTGGTTGGTTGTGTCGGAATGAGTCCGAGGAGTAAAGGGGTCGGTTGGATTGGATGATGGAGTTGTTTGTGTAATTGGTTTATGCTATGAAATTTGTTGGCTATTTCAGGTTTAAATATTGGTATTTTGAGTTTGACATTAGTGATGATGGATATTGGTGTTGTTTAGGAAATGATGATATATTTTGGGATTATGAGGGTTTTAAGTTTTGAGAAATTAAAATAGGTTATTTTAGAAATTTAGGCTAAAATATCGAAATCCGTTATTGATTGAAAACTTACGAAAATTATGTGATTATTTTTATAGGTGACGATTTATAGTCGACTCGACATTTTTGAGGAAAATTCTGAAAAGCTAAGTTGTCCAGGTAAGCGGGGTTCATATACTAGTTTTGTATAAAATAAATGAAATGAGGTTGACTTTGAAAATATGCATGTTTGTTTCAAAAGAAATATGAAACGACCTCAAATGCTTATTCTGCATATGCATAAATTCTATATAAGAGAAAGTATTTTCTGTCATGACTGGTGTAGGCATGAGCTAATTTTGCGCATTCTGTTTCTGAACTATGCAAGAGGAGTGAATATGAAAATCTAAAAGTTTTTGCTGTGAATAAATTAAGATATTTTGGATTCTATTTATTTCGAACATGTGAAATGATCTGAAGTTATTCAGTATTTTGTTTTGGTATGATGTCTCATTTGAAAACTTTGGCATGAAATTCTGATTCTGTATTTGAATGTGATTTGGTTCCGATGATGTTCCGTTCTATTTCTGTTAAGGCCCAACCATATGTATAATGGTGGTTTATAACCCTACCACGGGGTGAAACAATGAATACGGCCCAGCCATGGGTATAATGATGGTTTATAACCGTACCACGGTGGTGAAGCATGGTATACGGCCCAGCCACGAGAATAATGATGGTTATAACCCTACCACGGGGGTGAAACAAAGAATACGGCCCAGCCACGGGTATATTGTGGTTTATAAATCTACCACGGGGGTTAAAGATGGTATTTACCCCGATGTGATGCTATGAGATGATATGAATATAATGTTTTAGTTTGGATATGCCAAAAGACTTTCTTTTTGAGAACAAGTTTATTTTTCTGAAAATTTCGCTCTGATGTTTTGTAACAAGTTTTGTTTATATATTCTAAAAGAAAATATGTTGTTTCTGTATTCTGAAAGTAAATGTCTTGTTCTTCATGCCGAACTTTATAAATACTCATGTTTACATGCTAGTATATGCTCTCTGCTTACTGAGTTTTTGATAACTCACCCCTTATCTCCACAATATTTGTTTTCAGATATTTTGATAGTTCAGCTGAGAATCAAGATTTTGAGGCTTTGGGTGAGATGATTTAAATATAGTGGCTTGAATCATGTTTTCTATATGATATTTTGAATTTGGAGTCTATTTTTATATTATTGAAAGGTGAGTTTAAGTGTTAGGAAGTAACTCTCCATCCCGTGCGGGACCGGGGCGTTACAGGCTGGTGGTCAGATGTGTCTTCAAATGTGAGCCTCGAGAGATGGTCAGCCACTACGTTCTCCACTCCTTTCTTGTCTTTGATGATGATGTCAAATTCCTGCAAAAGTAAAATTCATCATATCAGTTGTGCCTCAGCATCCTTCTTTGTAACAAGGTACATAAGAGCTGCATGATCTGTGAAAATAATAATAGGAGAACCAATTAAGTAAGCACGAAACTTATGCAAAGCAAACACTACAGCTAGCAACTATTTTTCAGTGGTGGAATAATTCATCTGAGCACTATTTAGAGTTCTATTAGCATAATAAATAACAAAAGGCTTCCCCTCCCTTCACTGTCCAAAAACAACACCTATAGCAAAGTCACTAGCATCACACATGATCTCGAAAGGTAAAGTCCAATTAGGTGGCTGCATTATGGGTGCTGAGGTAAGCTTGTCAACTAGCCTTTTAAAGGCCTCTTGACAAGCTTGTGTCCACTCAAATGGGGCATCTTTAGCTAGGAGGTCACATAGTGGTCTAGATATGGTGGAAAAATTCTGTATGAACCTCCCATAAAAGCCACATGTCCAAGAAAGGATCTCACATTCTCTACTGTCCTAGGTGTAGGCAACTTAGAGATTAATTCAATCTTAGATTGATCAACCTCTATCCCCCTAGAAGAAATAATATGCCCTAAGACAATACCTGAAGGTACCATAAAGTGGCAGCAACTTAGAGATTAATTCAATCTTAGATTGATCAAACTCTATCCCCCTAGAAGAAATAATATGCCCTAAGACAATACCTGAAGGTACCATAAAGTGGCATTTCTCCCAATTCAAAACAAATTCATTCTCCTCACAAAGAGTCAACACTCTCTCTAAATTCAATAAGCATGCATCAAAAGAAGATCCAAAAACAGTCAAGTCATCCATAAAAACTTCCATGCAATTTTCAACCATGTCACTAAAAATGCTCATCATACAACGTTGAAAAGTAGCAGGTGCATTACACAATCCAAATGGCATTCTACGAAAAGCATAAGTACCAAATGGACAAGTGAAAGTGGTTTTATCCTGATCTTCTAATGCAATTTCAATTTGATAATAACCAGAATAACCATCCAAGAAACAATAGAAAGGATGACCAGCCACACGCTCAAGAATTTGATCAATAAAAGGGAGAGGAAAATGGTCTTTTCGGATGGCAGCATTCAATTTTCTATAATCAATGCACATCCACCACCCAGTCACAAGTTTTGTAGGGACTAACTCTCCCATATCATTTTTCACCATAGTAACACCTGACTTTTTAGAAAATTGGCATTTTAAGGAAATTTCTGAAAAACTAAGAAGTCCATGTAAGTGGGGTTCCTATATTAGACTTTGCATAAAATAAAATGAGATGAGGTTGATTTTTGGAAAATATACATGTTTGGTTATAAAAAGAAATTTGAACTATCTCAGTTATTTGTTCTGTATTACTCATGAGATTATGTTTAAGAAGAAAATATTTTCTGTCATGACTAGTATATATATGAGCTTATTTTTTACATTTTGTGCATAAAAGAGAGCGAATATGAAATTTTGTACATAAAATTATGTTTTGTGATCTGATTCTGTTTTGTTCTGAAGATGTTCAGTACTCTGATATGATGTGATGTGTCTTCTGAAAACCTCTGGCATAATATTCTATTTCTATTTCTATTCTGTTCTAACCTTACCACGGGTGTAAAATTGTGGCCTCTGTTCGGGTTGGTACCAACGTTTCTGTTTCTGGTGTACCCACTTTGGAAACAAAGTGGTTTTCTGCATGGTCTTTCTTATGTGCACACTCGGGGCTCTGACAATGAATAAGGGGAAGATTCACATTCTGTTTCTACTCGGTTAGCTACCGTGGTTTGCACAACCTACCACGGAGATTAAATATGGTATCGGTTCTAATATGAAAGGATGAGATGTGATGTTTCGGTTTATGCTATGCCAAGGGGATTTTGATTATGAATCTTTTTTAACTTTGCTCTAATTTTTTTTTAATAACATGTTCTGACCCTGCATTTTGGAAAAAAATATTCTGATTCTGCATTCTGAAAGAAAATATTTTGTTCTGCATTCTGAATTTTGTAAATGCTCATGTTTACACACTAGTATATGTCCTCTGCTTACTGAGTTGTTAATAACTCACCCCTTATCTCCATGTATTTTTTAGATAATTTTGATGGTTCAACTGGAGAACAAGAGTAGGAAGTCTTAGCAAGGTGTGATGATCGTAGTGGAATAAGTGTCTGATGGTACAAGTGTTTATTTGAGAGTCGTAGTTAGTAAATTGATTTATTTTCGGTTATTTTGATTTGATAAATTAAGGATATTTTCGAGTCTTTGTAGAGTTTTATTTTATGTTATTGAGAATTTTTTTGTTGTCCTTATAAATTAACATAGATTTTTGGGTTGAGAAAATGAATCAATATTTTATGGAATTTTCTGGATTTTATAGTTGTATTATTGAAGTTGATATTAAGTATTAAGAGCTAACTCTCTGGATCTCTGGGTTCGGGGCGTTACACGAAGTGCAAACACTTCGCAAGGAAAACGAGAAACTTATAATACCTAGGTAGGAGTGGGAAGGCGGGGCAGGGTCCAGCGACAGTGAACATGCTGGGTCCCGGAACATGCAAGCTAGACCGAATAAAGAAGAGGAGCAGAAGAACATGCAGAATGAGCTCCGAAATCTTAAAGGAAAGTATGAGGTGATAGCAAGAAAAGTGGGGACATCGTCAACAGTGGACTAGGTTCTCACAAGCGCTGACCTACCCTACACGAAAGAGGTGATGGTTATGCCCTTACCATCAAAATTCAAGGTTCCAGCTATGGAGATATATGATGGAGGAAGGGACCTTCATGAGCACCTCGAAACTTTTAGGGTTCACATGACGCTGCATGGCTTCCCAAGCGAAGTAGCGTGCAAAGCGTTCCCGCTAACTCTAAAGGGGCAGACACGTGTGTAGTTCGGGTCACTGGCACCTAGATCAGTGGACACTTTTGGCCAGCTGGCCAGACTATTCCTGACCTAGTTCATATCCAATTAAAGGAGGTGGTGCCCGGCGGCATACCTCCTCATCATCAAACAAACAAAAAACAAAATCATGAAGTCCTTCCTATCTTGGTTCAACAAGAAGCGTATGACCACCGACAACCAAGACGAGAAGATAACCTTGGTGGCGCTTCAGTGAGGAGTTTGGCCATGGTCTTAGTTTATGGCCGAGCTAGCATGGAGAACTCCTAAGATGTTGTGAGAGTTCGTGGACTAAGTCAACAACTTCATCAATACAGAAGACACTCTTCGAGTGTTGATGGAGCCACGAAAGAAAGAGTTGGAGTGGGCAGAGAAAAGGATGAAGATCTCGGTCAAGACCAAGCCCCACGAAAAACCGGAGAAGAGCTCCAAGAAAAGTGATAGGAGGAATTCCCAACAAGGGAACCAGGACCATGGTATGACCGACCCACATTCACCATTCGCAAGGCCGATACCCCTATTGCACAAAGGGAAGACGACCAGGGAATAACGCGCTCCTACTGCACATACCACCAGTCCACCTCATATAAAATGGAGTACTACTTCTCCTAGCAAGGGAGGAGGGAATATGCGGAGCAGGAGAGGCAACGCCGCCCCCCTGTCGGAAGACTGGAGCAGGAAAGAAGGGGAAGGTCGAGACAAGGAGTTAGGATCAAGGCAATCGACACAAGAGGGCAGACAGTCCTTAGTAGCAACCACTGGTACGGGAACCGCAACAAGATTTTCCTCATTCTCTATCGTGGCAGGAGCCTCCACTCGAGGAAATTCAAATCATAACAGGAGGATTTGCGGGTAGGGGCGTTACCTCCTCAAGCAGGAAAGCACACAGCTGGAGGGCCTAGTATCAGGATGTGTACTCGGTTAAGTACCGTCCTGCCAAGCATCAGAGGGGTGACCCTACCCCTGTCATCTCCTTAACAAAGGCTGACGAGGAGGGGGTTCTGTACCCCCACGACAATGTGTTAGTGGTCACTATGCATGTCGCCAACTTCACCACCCGCAGAATGGGCATAGATGATGCTCGGCTGAAACTGGCCTCCATGCCCTTGAAAGGTTTCTCTAGAAGTATGGTTCAACCTGTGGTAACCATCACATTGTCAGTCCTTGTTGGTAGCAGCCCCTGCACGGCCCCTGTCATGGTTGACTTCCTGCTAGTAAAGACTCCGTCGTCATGCAACACCATTATTAGAAGGCCCACCCTCAATAGCTTGTGCGCCGTAACACCGACCTACCACCTCAAACTGAAGTTCCCAACTCCCAAAGGAGTGGAGGAAGTCTAAGGCAAACAGTTCTTAGCAAGAGAATGTTACGTCCAAAAGCTAAAGCAAAGGGATGGTGGGCCCGCCATGAACGACACTACTAAAAGAAAGAGTACGCCAGGCACCACTGAAAGAGTCGTGGCAAGCCTCTGTCTGCGACTCGCCCTGCCGGGCTTGAGGGGGAGTAAGGGAGCGCACAACCCTATAAGGAAGAATCGACGACAACCTCCTTGGCCGAATATTTTGTTTCCCGTGGTCTTCTCATATCTCTTTATCCAGTATGTAAGATCTTTATATTTATTGAGAACGTGATTTTTCAGGGCAATACAAGTGCCTACTTCGAACTTTCATATTATCAACAAAGGGCCAACAAGACAATTTGCGACTAATGAAATCTATGATGACAAAGTCATCGACGGATTAATGATTACCTACGCGCGGAGCCCCATAGGGAAAGATAGGCCTAAAGGTTGTCTTATACCTCCCGCATTGGAGTGCGGGTCAGCCTTCGGGCAGCCAAAAGATGAAGGCTTACCTTCCATGCGAGCGTGAATAGGTGGGTGCAAGTCAAGTCACAAACTGCCCGAATAACATACCTCCCTATGGGATACCACGGGAAAAGGTAGGTCTAAGGGTTGCCTTATTCCTCCCTCAGTGAAGAGGGGGATCAGCCTCACTGCTCCCCGAATAAATTACCCTAGCCTCTACCGCAACGATGAGTGGGATCTGCACCAGGCTATCCCAACACTTACCTTTCCTGTGATATCAACGAGTAGGAGCAGGTCCAGTCTCAAACTGTTAGAACAACGTACCTCCCGCGAGATCAAAGGGGAGAACTAGTGTAACACCCCACACTTAAGGGTCCAGAGAGTTAGCTCTTGTAACCTAACATCGTCTTCCATAACAAATTTACACACTCTAATGTTCCATCAAAATACACAGTCTCGAAATTTCCACGACTTACAATGCCAAAAATAATATAAAATCATAAATCAACTAAAAATACTCACAAATAAGTACTTGTACTCTCGGATACTTATTCCTCTACGAACTTTTCTAACACAACATACTCTTACTCGCAAGCAAGACCATCATAATTATCTGAAAAATATTGTGGAGATAAGGGATGAGTTATCAACATCTCAATAAGCAGAGAATATATACTAGCATGTAAATATGAACATTTTCATAATTTAGAATGCAGAACAAAATTATTTACTTTCCGAGTGCGTAATCAGAAACATTTGTTTTAAGAATGCAAAATCATAACATGTTATCAAAAATTTCAAAGCGAAGCTTTCAAAAAACTTTCTTATTCAAAATCTTTTGATATATTAAAATCTGATACCTCATCTTCTTCATATCGGGGAATCACATCGGGACATATACCATGTTTAACCACCCGTGCTAGGGTTATAAGCCACCATTATACCTATGGTTGGGTTATAAACCACCATTATACCCATGGTTGGGTTATAAGCCGTATATCATGTTTAACTCCTGTGGTAAGATTATAAGCCACCATTATACATGTGGCAGAGCCTTTATTCACTATTATAACTCGTGGTTGGGCCGTATCCACTATTATTACCCATGGTTGGGCCATAAAGAAAACTGAGCAAAACATCATAATCAGACTCAATCAGAATGTATAATCAGAATCTCATGCCAAGGTTTTCAAATGTCACAATATATCAAAACAAAGTATTAAAAAAATTCAGATCTTTTCACATATTCAAAAACAATTTCAGAACAATATCATATCACATGTAAAAATTTTCATAAATTTCATATTCACTCATTTTGCATAGGTCAAAAACAGAATGTACAAAATTAGCCCAAGTATACACCAGTTATGACAGAAAATATTTTCTCTTATACAACTTTCTTACATATGCGGAAACACATAACTGAGATTGTTGTTCAGATTTCTTTTTCAAAACAAACATGCATATTTTTAAATCAATCTTGTTTCATTTTCTTTTTATGCAAATACTAGTATAGGAACCCTGCTTATCTGTACTTCTTAGTTTTTTAGAAATTTTCCTCGAATAAGGCTAAAGAACTATAAATAGTCACCTATAAAATATTCAGGCAATTTCTGTAAATTTTCAATAAATCACGTATTTCCATATTTAAGCCTAGAATATTAGAAATAACCTATTTTAATTCTTCGATACTTAAAATTCTCATAACCCATACAATATCTTTTAATTCTAAAATACCATCAGTATCTACTTAATAAATATTATGTAATAAAATATATTGGTCTCTTAAAAAAATACCGACTTAACAATATAAGAACACACGCGTCTAAGTCAAAATAAACAAAAACTGCAGCCCACATAAAACCCCTCCAAAACCAATAGTCGATTACATCTTTAATAATAAAAGGGCATAAAGGTAATAACACCTATTCTATTAGGTTGATAGATGCAAATATAAAATCTTTCCCTTTTAAGTAAACTGCACTAAAACAAAAAGAACAAAGTAAAGATCCAGATATGTGTGGCGGCAACAGGACTTTCCCAAGCAAAAAAAAAAAAAGAATCAAAACGAATGGCTCGAGCGATAGAGTCATACGGAGTGAAGCCGTGGTATGTAACTACACAATGCGCGATGGGGCTGGCCTGGAAAAACCGTGGTGGCGCGGTTGAAGTTGGCTGAGGATGGTGTGACTAGGATGCCGATGCTTAGTGGCTGAGTATGATAGATAAGGAGAGAGAGAAAGATGAGCGAGAGAGAGGGCGGAGACTGAGAGAGACAGCATGCGGAAGGGAGATATAGCTCACCGTGGGAACAGCGCGGAGGCATGCGACCGGTCGGGGGTTGCGTGCAGTTTCTTTCGTCGAGAGCTAGCGCCTGCGGGTGGCGTAAGGGTGGTAGTGGGTGCTCCGGATGGGGATGAGGTACTCTGTTATGGTGAGGGAAAATAGGGCCTCTTTGGATGGTAAGGGCCTATGAAGCAGGGTGGCAGTGGTGAGGAGTGGCTTCCGTTGGTGGGGTACCGTGGTGGTTTGAAGCGGTGGCAGTGCAGTGGTTAATGGCTCACATTGGGAGGAAACGCTTCCTCTGTTTCTCTGAAATAAAAACACGGGGTGCGGTGTTGCTGCAGTTTCATGTGGTTGGGCACGGTGGTTATGACGGGGAGAGAGAGAGCTGGCACAGTTGGGGGTTCCCGATTTGGTTGCTGTTACGAGTGGATGCTAGGTTGGCAGCGGCTGTTGGTGCATGCATGCAAGAGTGGCGCTGTGGATTGGTTGGGGTCGATGGTGGATTTGTCATGATCGCTGATGCGTGAAGCTTGCTGTGCATGAATGCAGACGTGGGTTGTGAGGAAGAATTCGAATGAGAGAGAAGGAGTTAAGGATATGTATGTGGCTGTGGTTTCACGTGGGTGGTGCACTATCCTCAACGGTCCAAAAAAATGATGATGCACTGAAAGAGAAATGAAAATAAAATAATTAAGCGGTGGAAAGTGGAAAGGGAGGAAATGAACGACATGCGTGTGAAAAAATAATAGTGCATGTGGGGTGTTGGTGTTTGTCATGATGAAAAATCTTAGTGGGTGGAACCAGGTACTACAACTAGGCTAAAGGCTGTTCCACCTGTCCCACGATGGAGCGTGGGTCATGCCCTCTTGGCGACCTGAACAGCTTATTCTGACTCCTATTGCGGTGAAGAGCGGCCAGTTATATCGCTGTCCAAATTTACCTCCCCGTGGGGATACCACAAGAAAATGTAAGCCTTAAGATTGCCTTTTACCTCTTGCAATAGAGTGTAGGTTAGTCCTCAACTACCTGAAATAAAAAACTTTACCTTCCTCATAAGCGTCAATAGGCGGGAGCGGGTTTAGTAACAGACTACTCGAATGAGTTATCTCCCACGGGATACTGTGGGCAAATGTAAGCCTAAAGGTTGTCTTATTCCTACCACATAGGAAAGTGGGTTTAGCCCTTGCAGCGACCTGAATAATTACCCCGACCTCTGCTGCGAACGAAGAGTCAGTTTAGCGCCAGCCTGGCTCAAAATATGTTACCTTATCCTGTGATGTCAACGAGCAGGAGCAGGTTCAGTAATAGACTGTCCAAACAACTTACCTCCTAGAGGAATACTATAGGAAAAGTGCGAACTGGCCCCGTGGCTATCCGAAGAAGTTACCTCCTTGGGGAACCAAATGGGACGGGCTGACTTGAGGCATCCCGACCTCTCCCCAATGGAGTGCGGGCTTAGTATTTCGGCTACTCGAAGTAAAAGGAATCTCCAGAAAGGAAACAGAGTCACATAGAAAGCTACACAATGTCAACAAGCAGAAGTAGGCCAAGTTTATGAACCTTCTGAATACCGAAACAAAAGGCACAAGCATTAACAAGCAGGGATAACAACGACAAGGCAGGAAGAACAACGAGCATGACGCAATACGGGCTAAAAAACTCAGGTTTGCAATATTAACTACTGTCCCCAAAAGAGTAATGATAACGCCCTTATTTGATGAGCAGGAGGATTATGAAAAGTAATCAAAGAAGGGCGGATATGGCTCCAAATTGACTGGGCGACTCCCCGTCAATGCGGACGAAGGAGGCAGATCCAGCCCTTGGCCGTCTTGGCTCACTAGAAGATTGTACTATGAAGGAATGATGAAGCGGGAGAATAAAACAGCAAGGTGAGATAAAAAGCGACTGAAAGACGAAGGAAGGAAACCAGAACAAAGAGAATCTAGAGAACTCAACTTCACAAGACAAAGTCATAGGGCCCCAAGAGACAGGCCATGTAACAAAGGCCAGCGAATATAGCACGAACAAGAAAACTATTGACTTGCAGGGTCGACAGGTTTAAGCTGGGTGCTAGCAAGGTGGGTCACAAAATCCTCAAACCCAGCCCCAGTTTGCTGTCACACGAGAAGAAAGAATGAAATAATGGAAAATGCATGGTCGGGTGTGGTCATCAAAACAACAAAGTGCAGCTGACTAAGTAATGAGTAACGTGGAGCACGACTAAAGCTAGTGGATACGTCTAAATTGGGAAGGCATCGAAATCAAGGGTTGTGTCCTAGGACAACTATCCAATAAAAAAAAACACAAGCGCAGCACGGGCGAAAGAATGGCTGGTTGGCGGGGTGGGTAGAAGCCATACGGACTCCTACGCCAAAATAACCTCGGGTGGGTCGCCAAAATTCCCCCGGGCAGGTCACCAAAAAGAAGAAAGGAAAATACTCGAAAATGAAAAGACATACAAAACAAGATATTTTTACTAATTAATATATACAAGTCGCTTGGCGAAAAATTGCAGGTATATGCGTACATCCAAAGAAAAAGAAAAAGGAAGAACAAAACAACGAAGCTGTCATGTCTCAGCGCCGGAAGCACTAGTCTTGACAGCATAAGGAGCAAAATCATCTGACCCTGTTGCGGTCGGTGCGGGAACAACCAGATTTGGAAAAGCATCAAGCATCTGTTTCCTTCCCAAGTCGCGTCTAACTTTGAAGACTACTGTGCTGGTGGGAATCATGGCAAGGGCAAGGCCCTGCAGGTATTTGGTGAAAGACCTCGAGCACAGCTTTGGACTCCCTAAGAGGAATTCTTGCATCGACCAACAGCCCTTGACAACCTCGCATCCCCACGCTTCATCATGAACTCCTAGGAACAACTTTAGCTGCCTACCCAGGGAAAGGGCGACATCCCACATTTGGGATAAGTCGTCCCAAAGACTTTGGTTAAGCCGCTCCAATTGTTCCTTCTCCTCCTTCGCCTTCCTCTTGTGCTTCTTCAAGTGGCACTCCGACTTCCTCACCCTCTTGCGCTCATCCACCAGGTTAAGCCAAGTCCTCTCCAGCTCGTGCTCCAACAACTCCCTTTCGCCGCGAGCACAAATAAGGGAAGTTTTAGTCATTGAGAAAAGCCCAGCTGAGAAGTACCCTGGCGACAAATAGGATTGATATACAACAATCAGTAAGGAGAGACTCAAAAGCAAGAAGAAAGGAAAAAATAAGAAAGAAACGGTCGAACCTCGTGGAAGAAGCCAGACAAGCACTTGACGACCTGACTGATGGCCTCCTCATGACTCCCTTTCATTGCCAATTGGGACAAAGGAGGGAGGACTTCTATAGAACTCTTAGCTTTAGGCGATTCCGCGCACTTCAAGAGGAATCGTTTGACCTTCGTGCGAACCCTCCGGACTGAAGCTGATTACAACATTCAGAAGGAGATCATCCTTCGTTGGGTGCTCAGCCTAGGGGGCCAGTTCGTAGTACGGACCCTAGCCGACTATAACATCTAAAGGGGAATCACCCTTTTCTAGATGCTCGGTCTAGACAAGCAGATCGACGACCCCTTATCTCTACACGGTTGCTAGAAGTAGTAGCTGCAGCCTCCTCGCTAGTGGCCTCCTTCCCTAGAGAGTGACTACCAACAATAGAGCAAGACGAATAAGGGGGGAGATCCATGAAGAACGCTGCTACTCATCAATTCGTTCAGGAATAGCGGTCGTAAAGAGATTCTGGAGTAGGACGTCCATCTCAACCTCGTCCACAGACACCTCAGCGGTGGCAGCCGGTAATGGAAGGATCATTGATTGGTCCACTTACTGGCACCTTTGCAGAGTCACCACGACAGCAGGGCGGCTAGCCTCCGAGATAGCCGACTCCCACAAAGGAGGATTCAAAGCTCTAGAAGAGGGCATGTTGTTGACCCAGGCACCCTCCCGACGAGGTTTCTTCCCCTTATCCAATGGGGAAAGGTCCGAGGAGCTTTTCCAAGGAAGAATAACATGAGGTCGGACTGCGATCGCCTTATCATCAGAAGGAAGGTGACCAATGGGAGGCAGAGAACCTCTTAAGCTCTCCTCGGAAAGAAGGACTTTGGAGAGGACGCGTTCGGGGTTATTCTGCACCCATTCTTGGACAACTGCAATATGCCGCATTTCATAAGAAGTAGCAGATGAACGCACAGCCTTGTCCTTCGAGACCCTCCCCTAGTTCATCCGTATTGGGAACTCGCGGCGATTCACTTGGCCTACCTGGAACTCCCATCCCCGGTTGGACACGAAGAACTTGGGAGACAAATCTTTCACCTTGCGATATCTCGACTCCAGGGTGACTAGGGTGTGTGTTTCCCTGAAACTGCAGACATTCACCTTTTGTCGTAGCACCTTGTGGGTAAGAAGGAACTCACGACTGGTAGGATCCACATCATCCTGGTACGATTGCAACAGAGCATGCCGCCAGATGATGCAGCAACATATCAAAAGTCTCCAGGAATTTAGATGCTGTTGGGAGGAAGCCAGACCCAGGTGGTCCAGAAGGTCTCGAATAGGGCGAGGGAAAGGCAACCTCAAGCCGCTCGAAAACATAGAAGGAAATAGGGTCACCCGTGTGGAATGACCCTCTGCATCGACAGCACCCTCGTTAGGACCAGGAACCTGACTCTGGTAACTGGTAAGTAAGGGCCAGGAAAGCCAGCATTGACGTCGTGGCACTTGAACTCCGACCACTGACCTCGAACAATGGCCTAGCATCAGTAGAACTTCCACCAGAAACATTGGGTTGAGTAGAGTTTTGGGAGGATATCACCACCAATGTATGAGATAGTGAAGATCGTAAAGGAGGGAGAGCAAAGGAAAGAAAAAAAAAATTGGGAAACTGTAACAAGAAGGTTGCAGAGTAATAAGAAGAAACCACACCCCACTCCAACTTTATATAGGAGGAAGGCGATGGTTAATCTCCCACAACCAGTGGCAGAAGGGAGAATTATGCGCTGCTTTGAATTTTGAGAGTGTAATCTACGAACCAACGTGTACACAAAGAGACGGCTGACACCCTCACATTAATGAACTTAAAAAGACGTCATCAAAATCATCAAAAGACGAGCCAATCAAGAATGATGGGAAAACATTGCTAAGATTATCAAATGACGGGAGCCTCCCCAAACTCTGAAGCTATGCACACATCAATAAAGGGATCCTGACTTCAATGGCTAGGCAGGTTCGAACAGTGATAAAATTCCCACTGTACTCGTCTGGTAAGAATTAGCGGGGTAACTGTAAGGGGATTCCCCCCTCCCCCCGGGACTAAGCCCAGGAAGCTTGTGAATGAAAGGGAATTAAAACCAAAGGCCCAGCCTAGGGCAAATAGTCTTTCAACCTGGCCCACAGAAAAAGTCCTTTGGACGTAGCCTGCAGGAGAGATGGTGCTGCAGGGGATGAGGCTCATCGATATGAAGGCTCCTCTAGTAATGTCCAGCCCTCAAGTGTCTACCCGCATAGCTGGCATAATATGCGAGAAACCCTTGATCTACTAACATTAAAGACATCAACGAACCATTAAGAAGATAATATGGGAGAAGGAGGTTGGAGAACCACGTCGCATTAATGACTCATTTACCCGGGCTACATGCCAAATTAATGATGCCGTTGCAAAGCCACGCCGCATTAAAAGACTCGAGGCAGGGAACAGTACGAAGGACACGGACTTCATGGGGGCATGCACGATCTGTCCCCCCAGACTTATAGTATAAAGAGCATATTCTAAATACGAGAATACGTCTCTCTGATCCCTAAACTCATTTACTTATTAATAAACTTCTAAAAATAGTTACTAACTTTGGCATTGGAGGTTCCCGGATCCCGAGGCCGCACTCTTCTAGTTGCACTATTCTCCATCTTTTGCAGGCCCATTTCTAAAGACTTGAGTTGTCTGAACTTAACTCAAAGGTGTGCGAAATACGACGTTAACACCGGTCATTCAAGGCGGCCGTCCAGCTTGTCCAATTTTAGAAAGGATGAGTAGTGGAGATAGATCACTAACAAAGAACAGTATTTCACCTAGTAGTCTTTCAACGTCTAGCGATTAGCGTCTTGTGGATTGATCCGTTGATTGACAGAAAGCTAGGCTAACAAACTGGCCGAAGGTTGGCTACTGTTGTCTGCTGTCATTTATATTATTTCTAATAATTGGCTTATCGAATTGAATGGTTTATTTATATAGCTTATCGCCATGGAAATATTATTATTATAACATTTCATTCCAACGTACAAGTGTACTAGCTAGAGATATTGGCCGGGCACTTAATAAATTTGTAGCTGAATTGTTTAGCTAGTTAGCTAAATTTTGAATTTTGTACCGTATTGGTCGATACGGTCGAAATATTTTGTTTATGTGACATGGGCAGTACAAATAAGGACATAGTTTCATACTGATCAGACTTTCGGTCATTTCAGTCCGTACCGACCTATATTTCGAACTTTAATTTTTTTTTTTTTTTCATTTCCTCAAACAAGACGCTCGTTTTTTGACCCAACAATTTATACTAGACTATTTATAATTTATATATATAATTTATTCATACATAGACTATTATTTAGGAATATAGTTTATCTATATTTATAAATATAATTTATATTTATATATAGACTATTCAGAAACGGTACCGATACCGAAATATCTCGTTTCAATTTCTCGATTGAAACGGTCACCGATACGGCATTCAAAACGTTGATTTTAATACTTCAACGCCCTTTTTTGTAACCACGGTATTACTTCCTCCACCACTTTTTAATAAATAGTCCTTTTTTAAAACCTCAAAGCCCTTTTTTGTAACCATGGCCGTATTACTTCCTCCATTACCTTTAGATGATAGGTTCATAAGTAAAATATAAAAAATAATCTCCTATTATTTAATATCACATCAAGAAATGATCAGTAGTATTACTCCTCAGAATATTCACAATGATAGACTGCAAGCAACAATTAACAATTAATACTATTAAACAAAATTCTCAAACATCTCAATAAATTACTGAAAAAGGCCAATATTGGGATACAACCAATGGCAAAGTATTGTGGAATAGATTACATGAAGGGTAGTGATAGAGGTACTATACATTTACTACTTATATTATAATTGAAATTTGTTATTTTTTTATCATTTTCTTTTAAGTATTTTTTTAATATTCATAAGCATTAAAAAAATTAAAATATTTATTAATAATCACTTTCTTAATCATTAAATAAAATTAAAAATTAAAAAAATAAAAATACAAGAAAAATAATAAATAGATAATAAAAAGTAGTAACCTTATCATTATGGATGGGGACTCTACTAAATCTTATTTCTGCTAGTTGCCGACCGGCATTACTTTAAAGGGATGCATGGACATGATCATGAGGATCGGGGTATAAGTTGTTTTAACCACCACAGGACAGAAGTTTACTACGTAGATAATTTGACTGCTACGTTAATTTTATTTAAGCTCGATCAAGGATTAATATTGCGCATTTAGTTTTGAGAAGCATTCTGTTTAAGCTGGTTGATCTGTTGCCCCCGCTCATGCTGGCACCTTTGCAGCAGGTGCCCCCGTGCAACCCGGAGGGTTGTGAGTGCCAGAAATTGTGGGATTGACATTCTCACATATTGTTTTAGCCTCTCCAGACCCTGTGAATTTAAGGTCGATGTCCTGAAGCTTCACTTTCTCGCACGGTATGCTCTTGCTACAAGCTAGCTTGACAGCCTCTATATTACTAGTACTGCCTCGAATGTTCTTGAAGCTAACGTCGCTGATCTTGATCGTAGAGGGAGCCTAGAACCAGGAAGATCGACCCAAGAAAAAAAAAAGATCTTTAGTTTTTACTTCACATTGAAGTTGATTGAAGCTGATAACATAAAATTCCACGTGATATTCTTACCTGAGCTTTGCACTGACCGTGTGGGCAGTATCCTTGATCTATGAGGATAGGATTATCCACATTAGTCATGGTAATATCCTCGAAATGCATACCGCTTGCAGAACCAGCACTAGGGCTACCAGGCCATGTCTTGATCCTCACGCCATTTTGGGCATTGGTAATGGTGCAACCGGTGACTGTGATTCCACTTACAGGTTCCTCGTTCTTGTATCTTCCAAGGCTTCCAATGCTGATACCATGGCCAGGTCCGCATGCTACTTTTGTGATAGTAATGTCTTGGCTTCCATCACCAAGGGAGATACAATCATCACCAGTTCCAATCTTAATATCGGTAATTGTAATCCCAGATGAACGTCCAATGTGGATTCCATCTGTGTTGGGGCTGTCTGCAGGTGCAGTGATGGTTAGTTTTTCCATCTGCATGCCTTTGCAGCCCAACAAGATTATGTGGAAATATTTGCTGTTTAGTGATGTTATGTCCGTGACTACTGCATTTGTGACGAAGCTGAACTTCAAATTCTGCGTACGTTCATTTTGAAACATTCAGAACCACTATTAATAAATAATAATAAGTGATTAGTGTCATATATATATATATATAGAGTGATGGAAAATCTATTGCATGCCGATCAATTCTTACAGCGGCAAGTACTCCGCATGAGTTGAGGTTATTGGGACAGACATTTGATTTCCAAGCAGTTTGTCCTTGCCCATCGAAAGTTCCACCCCCAGACAGAGTGAACCCATCAACATGAAGGAATTGGATCCAGAAATCCTGGAATTTACTGGGGTCTGCTGGAGCCTGGATGGTGCCCTGATTGTGGAATTCAATAGGGCCCTTGCAAGGTCCTGCTAAAGTCACTGGACCTAATTTGAATATCCCTTTTGGAACCACAACTTGGTTTTTACCTGCTGCTGCGCATGCGTCTTTCCAAGCACTGGTCAAAGCCTGACGATTACAGAAACCGAAAACGGAAAAAAGAGTAAATTAAGCCTTAATTCTTCTTTTTAGATCATAAGTGGTACTACTGATGAAGATCAATATTTTTGATAAGTATAGCATCTAAACATTTATGGTGATCAACAAAATGGAATTGCAGTAGTACTGCATGCATATTGCATCATATATATATATATATATATATATGTATGTGTGTGTATAGGTGTATATACCGCGGTCATATCTGCACCAGGCTTTGCTCCATGTGTCGTCACATCAAAAACTGCGGCTTGAGCATGATTAATGGCATTAAATGCCACCAGAAACGCCAAGGACATCAACGCGAGCTTTAAATTCACAGCCATCTTGATCTTTTACCTATCAGTCTATCGCTCCCCAGCTTTCTTTGTCTGATCTAGATGTGTTTGCAACAATGATCGATGAAAAGATCCTTTGGTTTACCCAGCTATTTATACTGCATGGGTCTTGAATCTAAACCGTGCGTCCAAACTTGTTGAAACTGTCAATCGATCGTTTCCTAATCTTATGCAACACCTTTAATAAGTTTTATGGTCTTTAGTTTATTCAACTAATTCAATGACTTCCTATTCTTAGCTTGGCTTCGTCCCCTGGAGCTCTCACTCAACTGTTGTAACACCCGGACCAATTATGCTCAAATTTTTTTTTTTATTTGTTTATTTTTTATTCATTTTATTTTTTTTTATTTTCATTACACGTTATTTTTTTTTCTTTTTGCACATTTTATTCTTTCTGTCTATATTTTTTTTTTCACCCGTAAGTTCTTTTGTCCACTCCATACACACACACGGCACATCCGCGCACACGTCTCTCTCAGCTCTCTAGGGTTTTTTTTTTGGTCATCATTTCAGCTATATATTTGCATGTTCTTCATCCTCAACGAAAATCTAGAGTTGCCGCTTCTTCTTTTTCACGCCTCAGCCTCCATCACCCACTGTAATCTCTCATTCACTGCCTCTCTGCGTTCTCGGTTCATCGTTCGTCAACCTTGCCAGACCCCCTCCACCGCTAACCACCAACACTGAAAGACAGCCACTACCTCCACGTTCAGAAACGCCCAACAATAGTAGTGCACCGCAACAACACCTCACGCAAGACTCTGTTCTGCACCACCGTACCCCACACTAAGCCGCCCAATGTAGAAGTTTTGTCGCACACAGACCCGTAGCCATCCTCCACCTAAAGCTAGAGCTACCGCTTCAGTTTTCTTCCTTTTCTCCCAGTTTCCCCACCACCATTTGCCGAGAACAACCACTTGCTTAGTAGACCGAAACTCCCCTGTTTTAGCCACCGAAAACAGAGCAACCCAACCCGGTGCACTTGTCGTTCAAAGCCACCACACATGGTGCCAGCGCTTCCACGTGGTTACCACCGGCACAAAGAACTCCGACGGTCACTCCACGCCACTCCTTTTTCCGCCGCCTCCCTTTCGGTAAGCCACTGATAGCACCTGTGTCACTCTCTCTGCTTACTCTATGTCTTTCATTTTTTTTTCTTTTCCTCATTTGTTGGTCTCTCTCTCTCTCTCTCTCTCGTCCAGTGCTCCGCCGAGATCACCGTCGTCTGCCTAGCCCCTCGCCTATGTCGCACGCTGCCGCTTGATTTCCTCCTTAAGTAAGCCCTGTCGTGCATGTTATGTTGATTTAAGTAGGTTTTCTTTTTGTTAGTTTTCAAAGAATTAAAAGAAATTACCTTAATACCCTAGCTACCTAGGGAGATTAATTTGTTAGTACCCTGCATGGCAAACAATTAAATAAGTATCCTAATTTAGTAAGTAAAGTCCTTCTAGCATGATTCTACACTCATTAGTATCCTAATTAGTGTAGAATCATTGATTGTCGATTATGGTTGGTTAGGCTGTGCGCACGAGATTTCAAGACTCGTATGCATGATTTATTTTAGAGATTATTCTTAAGAAGAGAAAAACAAATTAAGGAGCTCATCATGCATGGCTAGCTTGTATCTGATGATCAGTACTGGTCCTCGTCTTAGGTCGATGATCCATTTTATATAAAGTTATTTAATTTTTCAAGTCGGTATATGGAATATTCATTCACATTATTTACATGGCTAGCATTTCCCTACCGAGTTCTCTCTCTCAACTCAGACTCTCTCTCTCTCTCTCTCCAACTCACGGCCCTTGCAACTGTCAGCAGTAGCGGAGCAAGCCGGGCAACACGACACTGCGAAGACAAACAAAAATATAACCAGCATTGTGGAGAGGTGGTTTCCGTCGAGGAACATGCCCATGCAGCCCTTGAGGTAGATGACAAAACTGAATGGGTTGATCTGCTAAGTACTTCACAAGTTGCTTCGATTCAAGAACATCTGCATGCAATCGGGTTATATTTCATTTTTCCATCCTAATTTTTCCTACTTTTTGCATGTTGACCTACAAATACCATCGTAATTGTGTGTGTGTGTGTCTGTATTCTACTTTTTTCTAGGGGTTTGATCGTCGACCATGATTTTAGTTTTTTTCCAAGTGAAAAATATGTTGGATCTGCAAATAACTTTGAGAAATTTAATGGGAAACATTGAGCCAGGGGTTGAATCTGGTGCACAGTTCTACTTTTGATGCATTTGAGGCCCAAAAAGTTATAAACTTTTTTGTACTTTTCTTAATTATATTAAGCCCTTCTCTTAATTTTGGAATTTATGGTTCATTTTTCTTTTTGATCTCAAATTTGTTTGTAGGTTTTTCATTTTGCAGGACTTGTTCTAAAGTGAAGTTTTTTTGGGTAGGAGATTTTGGTCTTGAACAAGTGCTTTTACGCTTGAAGGTTGTTGACTACGTAATTCTATACTTCATTTTGCCTTTTTTTAGTTTATTGATGAAGGTAATGCGTAGTTATAGGGAGAATAGTTTTGAGTGGTGATGAATTGTGATGATGACTCCATCAATAGCTATGTTCATTGTGCAGAAAGGGCAAGGGCTGCTTCAGATCTACCGGGCAAGGGTGCTGCCTTCTAAAACAGCTATTGCTAGCCCAACTTTTTTGCCTAGGGTGAGGGAGCCTACCTCTTATAAAGATTGCATTTTTTGTTATCCGTAGTTGCTTTATTATTTATTGATTTGATTGGTTCTTTCGTTTTCAGACAGAAAATGAATGTGAGATTCATGCAAGAACTATATATTGTACAAATATGGACAAGAAGGCGATCATTTTTAGTAAAACTTTTGCTTTAAACCGACTGTTTAAGGTGGCTCAGTCAACTGTTATTTATTTATTTGTCTTTCGTTGATTTAAGCTACTCAATCTTTCTTTTTCATTTTTTCTTTTTCAATTTTGTGAGAGGCCTTAACTTAGTTTTTATTTTCTGTCAGCAAGCATTAGGCATGATCTCAGTTTCTCTCCCTACAGTCGAGAGGGTCTCAGATATACAAGTATACCTTTAATATAACCTTTCTAATGCTTTTCAGGCCGTGGTTGCTGCCCTATTAATGAACATTTACATTATTGGTTTGAATCAGTTATCTAACATTGATATAGACCATGCTGAAAGCATTTGGGGATATTTCCTTCACTACAACAGAATGTGTCTTTCGTAACAGAGGAAACTGTCATAAAAAAATGGGAAACCCTCACTAAATTGTGATCTTCAGTGGAATTATCAGAAATTGTGATCTTCAGTTTTTCGTGCATAAGCATCAACTCCATGATAATAGATATACTATAATTATAATTATATAGTTATTGAGACAAAAGTATTAACTATATATATAATTATCAACGACAATATTTCCTTACTGGTAGGTGTCGACTGGCTGTTGTTCTCCTCTGTGTTAGCTTGATCTTCAGGAACGGATTCCTCGAGTGGAAAGTCCTCAATGCATTCAGCACTTGGACTTGGCGGATGCACATTTCTTCGTTGTCGTTTTCGCGGCATTCTTGAAAATAATTAATTATATCAAAGAAAATTAATTAGAAGAAATTATGAAAATTCAAGATATTTTATAGTCACCTATATGAATAAAATATTTAGTACTTTTATTCTTCATCTTCAGATGAATTTTCCATGCTTGTTTCAGAATCTCCATCAATAACATCTTCATCATCATCATATTCCTCTTCTTCATTATCCTTATCCACCTCCTGCCCGGATTCTGATTCGTCTTCGTCTTCATCTTCTGACTCGTCTTCTTCTTCTTCCTCATCACTTACTTGAATTGAATGATCATTTAATATAGACGGGTCGAGATGGACGGGTGGGACATCATCTCTACACAAGGGGAGCAACTCGAGTGCACCGAGGTCAACAAACAAGTTAATACCCTCTCCATCTTCTTGGTATGCCTCAACAATCGGAGTGTCATCTTCATCTTCACTATTCTCGTAATCTGCACTCGTTCATGCTTCATATATATTTCGAGGAACAAATTTTTGTATGACTCGCCAAGTTATCTCTCCACTATCTTCATCAGCACTTTTCATTGGATCAATCAAGTAATAGACTTGGGTAGCTTGACAAGCCAATACGAATGGATCATCTTCGTGCTATTTAGATGCAGTATTGACACTCATAAAGTGATTATCCCTATGTATCAAAATCCGACCACCGCCTAGATCCCACCAATCACATTTAAAGACATATGTTACAGACCCACCCAGATATTTCAATCTGATAATATCACGTATGACACCATAATAGTCAATATTATCTGGTCCATGACTCCCTTCGACCAACACACCATAGTTTTGAGTCTTTCTATTACGTTCACGGTCCAAAGTATGGAATCTATAACCTTGAACCGTGCATGCAATGTATCGAAGTGCTCTATTTGAGGGATCACGGGCCAATGCATACAATTCAGAAGAAATTGATCCGGGATCATGAGCACGTTGTTCCAAAATCTAACAATTGAAATAGTATATATTTATTATTTCATTATCCACAGTTAAAAATTTCACAATATAACATATACATAATTTTAGTTCATACACGTTCTTCAAACCATCCAGAAAATTCTTCCTCGTGTCTTGTTTCTATATTTTCTACGCCTTACGTCCTAAGTTTGTCCATATGGTCACTGTTATAACATGTTGCAAAAGAAGTATATTTTGAGCACAACAATTATAATTAATTTTAAGAAAACTATAATTATTAAAAGCAATGAAATGACATACCTGAGATAATCATCAATCTCTCGGTAATTATTTAGCACATACCACCGAACTTTACCCAACTCTCCATCAATTAGATCGTAACCTATTTGTGCACCCAAGGGTCGTACATTCTGGGAAACACTGATAGCTCAAGATGAGGCGGAGCAGCAAGATCAGCATTTCGCTCTTGACGATTAAATCGTGTCTCAACACCACAAAAATATAGAGAGCAAAATGTTAACCATTCATCGTGTATATAGGCCTCTACTATTGAACCCTTAGCTTTGGCTTTATTCCTAACAGTGCGCTTTAGTCGACCCAAATATCTTTGAACTGGATACATCCAACAGAACTGCACCGGTCCACCCAGAAGTACCTCTCGCGATAAATGTATTGCTAAATGGACCATGACATCAAAAAATGATGGTGGAAAGATCTGCTCGAATTTACATAGTATAGTAGCAATGTCTTCTTCCAATTTCGACAACACATCTTGATTTACTACTCGATCGCACAAATCCTTGAAAAACATACAGAGTTCAAATATGGCGACACATACATTAGATGTCAGCTTCCCACAAATTCCCACAGGTAATAACTTCTGCAAAATTATGTGACAATCATGACTTTTCAATCCATTGATTTTCCAATCATCAGGACTCACGCATCTACCAATATTTGAAGCATAACCATCTGGCAACTTCACACCTTGCAACCATTTGCAGAAATCCATCCTCTTCTCCCTCGTCATCGTAAAACATGCATACGGCATGACCACCCTATTGCCTTCCACCCGCAAATGCAGATTAAGTTTAATTCTCATTCTCTCGAGATCTTTCCTCGTCTTGATCTAGTCTTTCGTCATTTTGTTAATACTTATCAATATACCCAGTATATTATCACAAATATTCTTCTCTATGTGCATTACATCCAAACTATGTCTCAACTTTCATGATGACCAATACGGCAAGTCAAAAAAAATACTACGCTTTGTCCAATTCAATTCTGCTGCGCCTCGTTTTCTCTTGTTCTTTCCCCGACCTTTGCCAAAATTGTTCGCTCTAATATGTTGCAGTTGTTCCACTATCTCTTCTCCAGACAACTCTTTTGGTGCAGTCCTATCCTTTACTCTCCCATCAAACTTGGCACATTCTTTTCTCATAGCATGATTTGCTGGAGTATCAACGAACCTCGAGGTCCCCCTCTGTTGACCATGCAGGTGATCGTTCAAGCCTTGACAGAGTGGAATTGCCCAGGCCTACGAAACACGACATCAGCACTATATACCAAGCATCTTCAAAATTCTAATATTTCCTATATATATATTTCTCCCATTTCTCATTACTAGACACATGGCAGCATATACTTGTTGACTTTGAAGATAGGAGGGATAAGGAGAAGGTACTCTGAGTGGGTCTCTGGTCATTTGATAAGCATTTGGTTTTGACGAAAGAGGTTGATGGCAAGGAACAAGAAAAGAAAATTCAATTCACGTCAACATCTCTTTGGGTGCGGCTCCATGAATTACCTTTGATGGCATGAACTGCGTTTGTGGGTTGTTTGCTAGGGGAAAAGATCGAAGTTGTTGACGAAGTGGATGTAGATGAGGGTGAAGTTGCATGGGGAAATTTTTTACGCATTTGTGTTAATCTATAGATTTCTAAGCCATTGCTGAGGGGTTCCAAGTTCTAATTGGGGCCTATAACCTATTTCCCAAAAACAAAATGCTCAGTAGGCTTTTCCTCCATTAAAAAAAAAAAAAATCGAATATGAGTTTCATGTTGGCCTGGGTGTTACATCCTCCCCCCTTACAAAAATTTCGTCCTCGAAATTTGTTGCACTTAAGCCAAGTGTTTTCCTGCTTAAATTAACCCACCACATTCATGTCGAACCTAACGTTCGAAAATTCTAACTTTCCCATGTTTTGTGTCTAGTGCCTTAAATATCTCCTAATCCTCTTGCCTTCCATAATCACACACTTATTGTCAATCTTCGTACACCACCTCAAGGTCTAGTTCAAGAAATAAAAAAATATGAACTTCTACAATCACCCATCTTAGAGGGACACTTCTTTTTTGGAATAAGAGAAATATGAGTAAGATTCAAATCAGAATGGAAGGAACTTGAATTCAGAGCTAGAAGAACTGTTGAGGTAAGAGAATCCCCAACTAAATGCCAATATTTTTCAAAAAATAATGGAGATATACCATCAGGGCCAGGTGCCTTCATGGGATCCATTTGAAACAAAGCTATCTTCACTTCATATGTAGAAAACTCCTTGATCAACTCCTGATTGATCATAGATGTTACTTTCCCAGTTAAAGGTTGTAAAAAATCCAATGAAGTACTGGTAAGAGATGGATTAGAAGTAGTAAACAATTGTTGATCTCCTTCTTGCCATTGTCCATGTTCATCTTGAATTTTAAAAATCCTATTCTTCCTTTTCCATTGTAAAGCTTTCATGTGGAAATACTTTGTGTTATTATCACCCTCTTTAAGCCATAAAGCCTTAGAGCCCTGTCTCCACATAACCTCATTCCTTTCTAACCAAATTTGAACCTCATCCCTTGCCAAATTCAGTGCCTCAACTTCATCACTAGATGGACCCTTTTCAACCGATCTCTGCAAGTTCCTCTGGGCTTTAACAAGCTGTTGTTTAACATTTTCAAAAGAAATTTTATTCCATTGCCCCAACCGTGTCCCACTTTCTTTTATCAAACCTGTAACTCTCCCATATTGGTCTGGTTAGAAACCCTATCCCATACCCCTTTCACAATCTCCTCACAAACTGGCTCTCCACCCACATGACCTCAAATTTAAATGGCTTTGAAGAACTTTCTCTAGGTTTTTTTTTTTTTTTTTATCAGTTTTTGTTTCTATATTTATGTACCTTAAACATGTCTTGCACACTTCTCTTGCTCCTAAACACAAGACCCCACAGCAGAACAACAACCTCTACCCTCCTAAACCACAAAGTACGTGCACTGCCATAGAGATAGTAACCACAACGTTGCGTTGCATGCCCCTCCCACCATCCAACTTCAGTGCCCGTCCTCACCACCGCGTGAAGCCCAGCAGCCAGTTTTCCTAGCATCAACCACGGGACCGCTCTGGATCAGCTACTGCCTCCACATCCAGGAAATGCCCAGCAACAACAATGCACCGCAGCAACGCCTCATGCAAGACTCTGTTTTGCACCATCGAAAGCAGAGCACCTAATTCCCTCCATAGTGAACTGCGGAGCTGCCACCCAACTGCTCAGCCTCAAGTGGGAACCTCCAAAACACGCCGGTCATGCACCCAACTCCACCGTGTCCCTCTCAGTAAGCCCACGACGAGCCTTCTTCCCCTTACTCTTTTTTTCCTCTCTGCCTCTTTCGCCCTCACGTTAATTTTCTCTCACTCGCACCTCACAGTCCCACCACCACGCAATGAAGGCCACAGCCAACTAGAAGACGTCTTCATCCCAGTGCACTCCGATCGGCTGTAGCCATTTAAGTGAAAATGTTTTTTTAAGGATCTTAGTTTATTTGAAGAAATAGTTTAGATATGTATTTTATTTTATTTTCTTTTCTTTTATTTTATTTTTGTAAGAAAATCATTTAGAGTTTAAGGTATTAGATGGATAAATTAAGTGGATGTTGAGGAATTTGAGAAGTGAAGGTATTTTAGGTTTATGAGAATTTTATGTTTTGAGAAATTAAAATAGGTTATTTTAGCATCTTTGACTTAGATATTGAAATTTGTATTCGATTGGAAATTTATGAAAATCATGTACGTTATTATGTTATAGGTGGCGAATAATATTTGCTCGACATTGTTGACGAAATTTTCGAAACTTAAGAAGTTCAGGTAACCGGGGTTCCTATGCTAGACTTTGCATAAAATAAAAATGAACTGGGGTTGATTTACGAAAATGTGCATAATATGTTTTGAAAAGAAATGTGAAAATAACCTCAGTTATTTATTCTTCATTACTCATCGAACTTTGTTGAAAGAGGAAGCATTTTTGCCTTAGTACGTAAACTTTGAAGAATGATGATGATGATGATCATTTATGCTATGCCAAATGATATTTTTGAATGAAATTATTTCTGAATTTTCACTCTGATATTTTGATAAGAAAATGGAAATGTTTTGATCTGCATCCCGATCGTTGTAAATCCTCATGTTTACACACTAGTATATGTTCTTTGCTTACTTAGTTTTTGATTGCTCACCCCTTATCTCAAAATATTTTTTTCAAATAATTTTGATGGTTCTGCTAGAGAGCAAGAGTAGGCAGTATTAGAGAGTTTGATGTTTGCAGAGGAATAAGTGCTCGAGGGTACAAGTATTTTTTTAAGTGTCTTAGTTGGGAAATTGGTTATTTTCAATTATTTTGATTTAATGAGTTTAGGATATTTTTGAGACTTTTGGAGAGTTTCAATTTATTTTATTGAGAATTTCTTTAATGGAACATAGATATTTGGTTTGGGAAAATGAATATTTTTTGGAGTTTCTGGATTATTTATACTTGTGATTTTTGAGTTGATATTGAATAATAAGAGCCAACTCTTCGGCCCCTACGGGAACGAGGCTAACATGACGCTGCTTGACTTCCCAGGTGAACTAACATTCAAAGCGTTCCGCTAACTCTAAAGGGGTTGGCACGTGCGTGGTTCAGGTCAATGGCACCTAGATCGATGGACAGTTTTGGCAAGCTGGCTAGACTGTTCCTGACCCAATTCATGTCTAGTCAAAGGAGGCGGCGTACCTCCTCGCCATCAAACAAACAAAAAACAAAATTATAAAGTCCTACCTATCCCTGTTCAAGAAAAAGTTTATGACCACCGACGACCAAAACGAGAAGATAACCTTGGCGGCCCTTCTAGGAGGAGTTTGGCCAAGGTCCTAGTTTATCGCTGAGTTGCCAAGGAGAACTCCCTTGATGTTGCGAGAGTTCAGGGACCAAGTCGACAACTTCAAGGCAGAAGACAAACTTTAAGCGTTGACAGAGCCACGAAGGAAGGAGTTGGAGTGGGCGGAGAAAAGGACGAAGATCCCGACCAAGACCAAGCCCCACGAGAAACTAGAGAAGAGCTCCCAAGAAAAGCGATTGGATGAAGTCCCAACAAGGGGACCTGGACCACGGTATGACCGACTCGGATTCACCATTCGCGAGGCCGATACCCCCATCGCACAAAGGGAAGACGACCAGGGAATAATGCTTCGCTACTGCACATGCCACTAGTCCACCTGGTACAAAATCGAGGACTGCTTCTCCCAGCAATGGAGGAGGGAATATGCAGAGTAGGAGAGGCAACGCCGCCCCCTAGCCTGGAGACTAGAGCAAGAAAGAAGGGAAAGGTCGAGAAGAGGAGTCAGGATCGAGGCAATCGACACATGAGGGCAGACAGTCCTCAGTAGCGACCACGAGTATGGGAACCGCAAGAAGATTGTTCTCGTTCTTCGTCACGATAGGAGCCTCCGCTAGGGAAAATTTGAACCATAGCAGCAGGATTTGCGGGTAGGGGCATTACCTCCTCAAGCAGGAAAGCACACCCGAAGGCCCTGGTATCATGAGGTGTTCTCGGCTGAGTATCATCCTGCCAAGCAATTGAGGGGTGACCCTACCCCTGTCATCTCCTTCATGGAGGCCGACGAGGAGGGGGTTCTGTACCCCCACGACGACGTGTTAGTGGTCAATATGATTGTTGCTAACTTCTCCCCCCGTAGAATGGGCATAGATGATGCTCAGCAGAAATCGACCTCCATGCCCTTGAAAGGTTTCTCCGGAAGTATGGTTCGGCCTAAGGGAACCATCAAGCTATCGATCCTTATTTGTAACAGCCCCTGCACGGCCCCTGTCATGGTTGACATCTTGGTAGTAAAGATTCTGTCGTCATACAATGCCATTATCGAAAGGCCCACCCTCAACAACTTGCGAGCCGTCACATCGACCTACCACCTCAAACTGAAGTTCCCAACTCCCCAGGGAGTGGAGGAAGTCTGAGGCAAGCTGGTCTTAGCAAGAGAATGCTACATCCAAGAGCTAAAGCAGAGGGATGGTGGGCTCGCCTAAGACGGCACTCCCGGGGAAAAAGTAGGCCAGACACCACTGAAAGAGTTGTGGCAGGCCTCTGTTTGCGACTCACCCTGCCAGGCTCGAGGGGGAGTAAGGGGCGCATGACCCTATAAGGAAGAATGGACGACAGCCTCCCTGGCCAAATATTTTGTTTCTCGTGGTCTTCTAATATCTCTTTATCTAGTATGTAATTTCTCTATATTTAATTAGAATGCAATTTTTCTGGACAATACAAATGCCTACTTCAAACTTTCGTATTATTAGCAAAGCGCCAACAAGACAATTTGCATCTAACGAAATCTACGACAACAAAGTCATCTACGAATTACTAATTACCTCCTCGCAGGGCAACATAAGGAAAGATATGCCTGAAGGTTGCCTTATCCTTCCCACGTTGGAGTGCAGGTCAGCCTTCAGGGGGCCCGCAGATGAAGGCCTACCTTCTTTGCGAGCATGTACAGGTGGGTGTGGGTCTAGTCACGAACTGCTCGAATAACATACACCCTCACATTAATGAACTTAAAAAGACGTCATCAAAATCATCAAAAGACAAGCCAATCAAGAATGATGGGGAAACGTTGCCAATATAATCAAACGATTGGAGCCTCCCCGAACACTGAAGCTATGCACACATCAATAAAGGGATCCCAGCTTCAATGGCAAGGCGGGTTCAAATAGTAATAAAATTCTCACTGTACTCATCCGGTGAGAATTAGCGGTGTAACTGTAAGGGGATTCCCTCCCCCCTCCCTAACTAAGCCCAAGAAGCCTGTGAATGAAAGGGGATTAAGACCAAAGGCCCAGCCTAGGGCAAATAGTCTCCAACCCAGCCCATAGAAAAAGTCCTCTGGACACAACCTGCAGGAGAGATGGTGTTGCAGAGGATGAGACTCATCGATTTGAAGGCTTCTCGAGTAGTGTCCAGCCCTCAAGTGCCAACCCGCATAGCAGATGTAATATGCGGGGAACCCTTGATCTACTGAAATGAAAGACATCAACGAACCATTAAGAAGACAGTCTGGGAGAAAGAGGTCGGAGAACCACGCTACATTAATGGCTTCATTACCCAGGCTACACTCCACATTAATGACACCATTGCAGAGCCATGGGGGCAGAAACGATCTGTCCCTCAGACTTATAGTATAAATAGCGGATCCTAGATACGAGAATATGTCTAGCTCTCTTATCCCTAGACTCCTTTACTTCTCAATAAACTTCTAAGAATATTTACTAACTTTGGCATCGAAGGTTCCCGGGCCCTAAGGCTGCACTCTTCTAGTTTCACAATTCTCCATCTTTTGCAGGCCTATTTCCGAAGACCTAAGTTGTCGAAACTTGACCCAAAAGTGTGCAAAACATGACGTTAACACCTGCCATTCAAGGCGGCCCTCCAACTTGTTTTGTCCAATTTTAGAAAGGATGAGTAGTGGAGATAGATCACCAATTTATTAGTCTTAAGTCTATTTTATATATATATATATATATATATATATATATAAAGAACAATATTTCGCCTAGTAGTCTTTCAAAGTGTAGCAAATTCGGGTCTTGTGGATTGATCCTTTGATT
This sequence comes from Juglans regia, assembly GCF_001411555.2. Lineage (NCBI taxonomy): Eukaryota > Viridiplantae > Streptophyta > Magnoliopsida > Fagales > Juglandaceae > Juglans > Juglans regia. The sequence goes on from NC_049901.1 coordinate 44,389,550, forward strand.
CCTCAAAAAATTTCAGATTTTGGCTGGAAGCTAGCTAGCTGCTATATATATATATATTAATTTTGATAATTAACCTCCCAATTGACTCTGACATTAATGCTTCATTCTCAATTGAAAGAAAGCTAGGCTAACAAACTGGCTGGAGGTTGGCTACTATTGTCTGCTGTCAATTATATTATATCTAATAATTGGCTTATTGAATTGAATGGTTTCATTTATATAGCTTATTGCCAGGGCAATATTATTATTATTTTAACATTTCATTCCAACGTACAAGTGTACTAGCTAGAGATATTGGCCGGGCACTTAATTAATTTGTAGCTTATAATTGTTTAGTAGCTAAGTTAGACTAATTGGTTTGGAATTTTGGTCGAGGTTTTGAATTTTGTATCGTACCTGTAACACCCGGACTCAATGAAGATCAATTTGTCTTTTTATTTATTTATTTATTTTGTTTTAGTTTATTCTATTTTATTTTATTTTTTTCACACGTTTACTTCCGCACGTTTCATTCTTTCCGTCTATTTTCTTTTTCCCTTTAAGTTTCCCTCTCGTCCACATCATGAATATCTTGCACGTCTCTTGCCTATTTTTTCTCTAGGGCTTTGTCAATCAAAGATTTTTGAAAACCTTTGGCATAACTCTCTGATTCTGAATTTGATTATGTTTCCGCTCTATTCAGTTACGGCCCTACCACGAGTGATAATAGTGGCATACGACCCAACCACGGGTTACAATAGTAGATACGGCCCAACCACAGGTTATAATAGTGGATACGGCCCAACCACGAGTAATAATAGTGGATACGGCCCAACCACGAGTAATAATTGTAGATACGGCCCTGTCACGGTTTATAGTAGTGGTCTCTGTTTTGAGTGCACACCTTGGTAATAGAGTGACTTATGTTCTGCTTGGCTATCCACAGATGCACAATCCTACCACGGGAGTTATACATGGCCTCTGTTCTGATATGATGTTCTAATGATGATGATGATCATTAATGTTATGCCAAAGAATATTTTTGAATGAAGTTATTTCTAAATCTTCGCTCTGATATTTTGATAACATGTTTTACTTCCGCACTCTGAAAGTGAAAATGTTTTGTTCTGCATTCTGATTTCTGTAAATGCTCATGTTTACACACTAGTATATGTCCTCTGCTTACTAAGTTGTTAATATCTCACCCCTTATCTCCATATATTTTTCAGATAATTTTGATAGTTCAGCTGGAGAACAAGAGTAGAATGTTTAGCAAGGTGTGATGATCGTAGTGGAATAAGTGTCTGAGGGTACAAATGCTTATTTGAGGGTCGTAGTTAGTAAACTGATTTATTTTTCGAGTATTTGATTTGATGAGTTGAGGATGTTTTCGAGTTTTAGAGAATTTCTAATTTATGTTATTGGGGATTTCTTTATTGTCATCATGGAGGAACTTAGATTTTTAGATTAATTAAGTGGATTAATATTTTATAGAATTTTCTGGATTTTATAGTTTTGTTATTGAAGTTGATATTAGGTATTAAGGGTTAACTCTCTGGACCTCCAGAAACGAGGCGTTACAGTACCGACTGGTACGGTCGAAATATTTCGTTTATGTGGCATAGCTGGTACAGATAAAGTTATAGTTTCGTACAGATCAGAATTTCGGTCGTTTCAGCCCCTACCGGCCTATATTCGGCCTTTATTTTTTTCTTCTTTTTTTTTCTTTTCTTCAAACAACAAGCTTATTTTCTAACCCTCCAATTCAGACTAAACAATTTATAATTTATATATATAATTTATTCATACATAAATTATTTTGAAATATAGTTTATATATATTTTATATATAATCTATTTATATATGGACTATTCTGAAACGGTATTTGAAACGGTACGGTACCGAAATATCTCGTTTCAATGCCTCAAATTAAACGGTTACCAGTACGATATTCAAAACAATGATTTTGATACCTCAAAGCCCACTTTTGTGACCATGGTATTACTTCCTACACCACTTTTTAATAAATAGTCATTTATTGATACTTCAAAGCCCTTCTTTGTAACCATGGCCGTATTACTTTCTCCACTATTTTTAGATGATAGGTTCATAAGTAAAATATAATAAATAATATCACATTATTTAATATTATATCAAGAGATGATGAGTAGTATTACTCTTCAAAATATTCACAATGATAGACTGCATGAAACATTAATTAACAATTAATACTATTAAACAAAATTCTCAAACATAAGAAAAATTTATTATTATTATTATTATTATTATTATTATTGAAAAAGGCGAAAGGGATACAACCAATGGCAAAGTATTGTGGAATAGATTACATGAAGGGTAGTGATAGAGGTACTATACATTTACTACTTATATTATAATTGAAATTTTTTATGTTTTTATCATTTTCTTTTAAGTATTTTTTTAATATTTTTAAACATTAAAAAATTAAAATATTTATTAATAATCACTTTCTTAATTATTAAATAAAATTAAAAATTAAAAAAATAAAAATACAAGAAAAATAATAAATAGGTAGTAAAAAGTAGTAACCTTATCGTTATCCTTACAAGGATGGGGACTCTACTAAATCTTATTTCTGCTAGTTGCCGACAGCATGCATTACTTTAAAGGGATGCATGGACATGATCATGAGGATCGGGGTATAAGTTGTTTTAACCACCACAGGACAAAAGTTTACTACGTAGATAATTTGACTGCTACGTTAATTTTATTTAAGCTCGATCAAGGATTAATATTGCTCATTTAGTTTTGAGAAGCATTCTGTTTAAGCTGGTTGATCTGTTGCCCCCGCTCATGCTGGCCCCTTTGCAGCAGGTGCCCCCGTGCAACCCGGAGGGTTGTGAGTGCCAGAAATTGTGGGATTGACATTCTCACATATTGTTTTAGCCTCTCCAGACCCTGTGAATTTAAGGTCGATGTCCTGAAGCTTCACTTTCTCGCACGGTATGCTCTTGCTACAAGCTAGCTTGACAGCCTCTATATTACTAGTACTGCCTCGAATGTTCTTGAAGCTAACGTCGCTGATCTTGATCGTAGAGGGAGCCTAGAACCAGGAAGATCGACCCAAGAAAAAAAAAAAGATCTTTAGTTTTTACTTCACATTGGAGTTGATTGAAGCTGATAACATCAAATTCCACGTGATATTCTTAATTACCTGAGCTTTGCACTGACCGTGTGGGCAGTATCCTTGATCTATGAGGATAGGATTATCCACATTAGTCATGGTAATATCCTCGAAATGCATACCGCTTGCAGAACCAGCACTAGGGCTACCAGGCCATGTCTTGATCCTCACGCCATTTTGGGCATTGGTAATGGTGCAACCGGTGACTGTGATTCCACTTACAGGTTCCTCGTTCTTGTATCTTCCAAGGCTTCCAATGCTGATACCATGGCCAGGTCCGCATGCTACTTTTGTGATAGTAATGTCTTGGCTTCCATCACCAAGGGAGATACAATCATCACCAGTTCCAATCTTAATATCGGTAATTGTAATCCCAGATGAACGTCCAATGTGGATTCCATCTGTGTTGGCGCTGTCTGCAGGTGCAGTGATGGTTAGTTTTTCCATCTGCATGCCTTTGCAGCCCAACAAGATTATGTGGAAATATTTGCTGTTTAGTGATGTTATGTCCGTGACTACTGCATTTGTGACGAAGCTGAACTTCAAATTCTGCGTACGTTCATTTTGAAACATTAAGAACCACATATTAATAAATAATAATAAGTGATTAGTGTCATATATATATATATAGAGAGTGATGGAAAATCTATTGCATGCCGATCAATTCTTACAGCGGCAAGTACTCCGCATGAGTTGAGGTTATTGGGACAGACATTTGATTTCCAAGCAGTTTGTCCTTGCCCATCGAAAGTTCCACCCCCAGACAGAGTGAACCCATCAACATGAAGGAATTGGATCCAGAAATCCTGGAATTTACTGGGGTCTGCTGGAGCCTGGATGGTGCCCTGATTGTGGAATTCAATAGGGCCCTTGCAAGGTCCTGCTAAAGTCACTGGACCTAATTTGAATATCCCTTTTGGAACCACAACTTGGTTTTTACCTGCTGCTGCGCATGCGTCTTTCCAAGCACTGGTCAAAGCCTGATGATTACAGAAACCGAAAACGGAAAAAAGAGTAAATTAAGCCTTAATTCTTCTTTTTAGATCATAAGTGGTACTACTGATGAAGATCAATATTTTTGATAAGTATAGCATCTAAACATTTATGGTGATCAACAAAATGGAATTGCAGTAGTACTGCATGCATATTGCATCATATATATATATATATATATATATGTATGTGTGTGTATAGGTGTATATACCGCGGTCATATCTGCACCAGGCTTTGCTCCATGTGTCGTCACATCAAAAACTGCGGCTTGAGCATGATTAATGGCATTAAATGCCACCAGAAACGCCAAGGACATCAACGCGAGCTTTAAATTCACAGCCATCTTGATCTTTTACCTATCAGTCTATCGCTCCCCAGCTTTCTTTGTCTGATCTTGATATGTTTGCAACAATGATCGATGAAAAGATCCTTTGGTTTACCCAGCTATTTATACTGCATGGGTCTTGAATCTAAACCGTGCGTCCAAACTTGTTGAAACTGTCAATCGATCGTTTCCTAATCTTATGCAACACCTTTAATAAGTTTTATGGTATTTAGTTTATTCAACTAATTCAATGACTTCCTATTCTTAGCTTGGCTTCGTCCCCTGGACCACTCACCCAACAGCTGTAACACCCGGACCAATTATGCTCAAAATTTTTTTTTATTTGTTTATTTTTAGTTCATTTTATTTTATTTTATTTTATTTTCTTTACACTGTATTTTTTTTTATTTCTGCACATTTTATTCTTTCCGTCTATATTTCTTTTTCACCCGTAAGCTCTTTTGTCCACTCCATGCACACACACAGCACATCCGCGCACACGTCTCTCTCAGCTCTCTAGGGTTTTTTTTGTTTTTTGGTCATCATTTCAGCTATATATTTGCATGTTCTTCATCCTCAACGGAAATCTAGAGTTGCCGCTTCTTCTTTTTCACGCATCAGCCTCCATCACCCACTATAATCTCTCATTCACTGCCTCTCTACGTTCTCGGTTCATCATTCGTCAACCTTGCCAGAGCCCCTCCACCGCTAAACACCAACACCGAAAGACAGCCACTGCCTCCACGTTCAGAAACGCCCAACAATAGCTTTGCACCACAACAACGCCTCACGCAAGACTCTGTTCTGCACCACCGTACCCCACACTAAGCCGCCCAACGTAGAAGTTTTGTCGCACACAGACCCGTAGCCATCCTCCACCTAAAGCTAGAGCTGCCGCTTCAGTTTTCTTCCTTTTCTCCCAGTTTCCCCACCACCAATTGCCGAGAACAACCACTTGCTTAGTAGACCGAAACTCCCCTGTTTTAGCCACCGAAAACAGAGCAACCCAACCCGGTGCACTTGTCGTTCAAAGCCACCACACACGGTGCCAGCGCTTCCACGTCGTTACCACCAACACAAAGAACTCTGACGGTCACTCCACGCCACTCCTTTTTCCGCCGCGTCCCTTTCGGTAAGCCACTGACAGCACCTGTGTCACACTCTCGGCTTACTCTATGTCTTTCATTTTTTTTTCTTTTCCTCATTCGTTGGTCTCTCTCTCTCTCTCTCTCTCTCTCTCTCTCTCTCTCTCTCTCTCGCGTACAGTGCTCCGCCGAGATCACTGTCGTCTGCCTAGCCCCTCGCCTACGTCACACGCTGCCGCTTGATTTCCTCCATAAGTAAGCCCTGTCCTGCATGTTATGTTGATTTAAGTAGGTTTTTTTTTTGGTTAGTTTTCAAAAAATTAAATGAAATTACCGTAATACCCTAGCTACCTAGGGAGATTAATTTGTTAGTAGCCTGCATGGCAAACAATTAAATAAGTATCCTAATTTAGTAATTAAAGACCTTCTAGCATGATTCTACACTCATTAGTATCCTAATTAGTGTAGAATCATTGATTGTCGATTATGGTTGGTTAGGCTGTGCGTACAAGATTTCAAGACTCGTATGCACGATTTATTTTAGAGATTATTCTTAAGAAGAGAAAAACAAATTAAGGACCTCATCATGCATGGCTAGCTTGTATCTGATGATCAGTACTTGTCCTCGTCAGAGGTCGATGATCCATTTTATATAAAGTTATTTTATTTTTCAAGTCGGTATATGGAATATTCATTCACATTATTTACATGGCTAGCATGTCCCTACCGAGTTCTCTCTCTCAACTCAGACCCTCTCTCTCTCTCTCCAACTCACGGCCCTTGCAACTGTCAGCAGTAGCGGAGCAAGCCGGGCAGCACGACACTTGCGTGAATATGTCTATCAATTTGTGAAGCCGATGAGGTTGAGGAGGATGAACATCTATGCTTGATAGATCGTACCAAACCTCTTGTCATTCTAGACTGCGGCCCGAGCACTTGCGTGAATATGTCTATGTTACTAGGAGAGGATTCCTCAGAAACCGACTACATCTCCATCATTTTTCCCTGCAATTTAAAAGGTAATGATCGTAAATAATTAGTAACGTATAAAAAGAAATAGAAATAAGAAATAAACTATTCAAATGTTATATAAATAATTTGTTTAACAAAATTAACATTACTTATATAATTATCTGCAGCGATAGTATCCATCCACTCACTATGCTCATAGACATGACTGAGGGAAAAGTTTTCAGGATCATCACGTTTCTAACAAAGCGACATTAGCAATTTTAAAAAGATAATATTAGTACTTATCAGAAAGAATATCAGGAAAATAAATGAATTCTATAATTTTTTAATTACCATTTTTTCAGCAAGACGATGGAATGACCTTGAACCGGCACGAAGGTGGACAGTCAGAACGGATCTATTCTATGCATTTGTAGAACTCAAGTGCTACAAAATATATTAAAAATGTTAATTGTAATATGTATACATATAATATATAGAACGAATATGAATGTAAATAATTAAAAGATATAAATGTAAAATACCTAATAATCTGGAGATGCGAAAAGATCACAACACTTTCTCCAATCATCTAACTTCATGTAACACCCGGACCCAACCAAACTCTATTTTTATTTATTTATTTTGTTATATTTTCTTCACATGCTTATTTTTTGTTTTTAAACACCAGATTTAATTTTGTTTTCTTTTCTTTCTGTTTTTTCTTGTTTTCTTTTTCCCCTTGGTCTGCCTCTCATCCACGACATGCATACACACGCTTTCGTTCATGGCATGCTTGCACACACACGTCTCTCTCATCTCCCTAGGGTTTCACCTCACATATATATAAATGCTTATGTTTTTCCCAAGCAATGATAATTTACCCAAACACTGTCGCCGCTAGAAACTCCTCCCCACGCAAACAGCAACCGCAGTGTTGCATGCCCTCCCACTATCCAACTTCAGTGCACGTCCTCACAACCGCTTGAAGACCAGCCACCGCGCAGCATCCCAGCCACTGCCTCGATCAAAACCAGCCCAAAACACACGAACCACCGTGCGATAGCACTGTCCAAGCCCCATGAGAAACCGAACAACCACCACCGAAAGGCAGTCCCACTGCCAAGCCTTCCACGCCGCAACCCACACGACTGGCCCCTTGCACGTCGAAAAACACTAACCCGAAGCAGAACCGACCACTACAAGCAACGGCAGCCACACGAAGCTACCGCCTATCGTCCCGTAGCCTCTTCTGCAAGTTTCGGTTTCATCTGTTTTAGTATCCAAAAACAGAGCAGCTTTCAGCCACCTTAAACCGTTGCCATACCCATCACCGAGAGCTCCTTCACGTTGCGCCTCCAGAAATCGTCGGCGAAGTTTTTCATCACCCCAGGTCCGCCTCTTGCCACCCTGCCGCACGGTAATCTCCCTCTCTGTTTTCTGTCTCTCACGTTCGGTTTACTCTCCCGTAAGCTCTCTCTCTCCGTTATCTCTCTCATCGTGAATCTCTCTCTCTCTCTCTCTTTCTCGTTCAGTGCATAGCCACCGAGTGCACCACCTCCCGTCGTACACCGCGCCATCACACTTCACCATCTCGGTGTGTCCCTGCCGCCGCTGCATGTTTTTCTTTTATTCTGTTGTATGTTTATTTTTTGTTTTAGGTTTAGGGTGTTTATATATATATATTTATATGTTTATATATATATTTATATATGTATATATATATATATATGTGTGTGTGTGTGTGTATATTTATAAGTAAATTTTAACTTGGGCACTTACCAGTTTTAACCAAATATATATTACGAAAGTTCACGGTTTGAGTTTTCGGCTGAGAAGTATTTTTTTGTGTTGATTTTGTATTTAAATAGGATTTTGTTTTAAGTTTCAATAAATATTATATTGTATTTTAATAATATTGTTAGTTAAAGGAAGTAAATCTATGTTTTTCATAAGAGGTGACTTTTTCATGAATTATTTTAGGAAAAGTTTAGTAACCAGTGTATTCTTTTTATTTATAAAATATTGTTGGTATTTTAGATATTTTGAATATTAATTTTTATTGAGTTCTATATTTATCATAATACTTATTCGATAATTTTTTCTTCTTCAGTACGAATTCGATTAAGTGAATATTGACGGTCTTAGAAAATGATGATATTTTAAGGTTATGAGGATTTTAAGTTTTGAGGAATTTGATAGGCTATTTTAGAAGCGTATGATTGAATATCGAAATGTGTGATTAATTGAAAATTTATGGAAGTTACGTGATTATTTTATAGGTGACGATTAATATTTGTTCGGCATTTTTTAGGAAAATTCTGAAAAAGCTAAGAAGTTCAGGTAAGCGAGGTTCCTATACTAGACTTTGCATTAATATAAAATGAGCTGAGATCCTTTTTGGAAAATGTGCATGTTTTGCTATGAAAAGAAATCTGAAAAACAACCTCAGATAATTGTTCTGCATTACTCATGAGATTCTGTTTAAGAAGAAAGTATTTTCTGTCATGACTGGTGTAGACATGAGCTTATTTTTGACATTATGTTTCTAAACTTTGAAAAAGAGAGCGAATATGAAATTTTGTGCATAAAGTATGTTTTTTGATCTGATTCTGTTCTGTTCTGTACTCTGTTATGATGTGGCATCTGAAAAACCTTTGGCATGACTTTCTGACTCTGATTCTGACTCTGATATGGTGATTCTGATTCTATTTTGCTCTGATATGTGGCCCTGTCAGGGGATATAATTGTGACATCTGGCCCGCCACGGGATATAATAGTGATTTTCTGTTTTGAGTGCAATCGCTTTGGTAACACGGTGATTTATGTTCTGCTTGGCTTTCCGCAGGATGCACAACCCTACCACGGGGGTTAAACATGGTCTCTGTTCTTATATGATATGATAAGACGAAGTTGTTCAGTCATGCTGTGCCAAAGGAGTCTTTGAATATGAAAAGTTGGTTTCCGAATATGAAATATTTGAGAAGTCGCTCTGATTTTCTGATAAGATGTATTTTTTTGAGATTTGTATATTGATACTGAAATGTTTTGTTTCTGCATTCTGAACTCTATGCAAATGCTCATGTTTACACACTAGTATATGTCCTCTGCTTACTGAGTTGTTGATAACTCACTCTTTATCTCCATTTATTTTTCAGATGATTTTTGAATAGACCAGCTAAGGGTCAGGATTATGGAGTATCGGTGAGATGATTACTTAAGGATAATGGATTACTCATAGAAGATTTCTGAGAAGTGGCAGATTTTATTAAGAGACTTTGTAGTATTCTGATGACGTTATATTTTGGAGTCTATAAATTTATTGATGAATTGTGAGTTTTAAGTTATAGGGAGTAACTCTTCGATCTCTGCGGGACCGAGGCGTTACACTTCATCTGCTGAAAAGGAGACTGTGCAGCCTCTTCCAATATCTCAAACTTCTTGAAGTGGTCATGACATCGTCCTTTGTGACGTCGGAATAGTGTAGCCATCAACGCATTCACGGTTCTCAAATCCTCACTACGGCCAAAGTCAAGGTTGAATTCATCCTAACAAGAGAATCAGGTCAAAAATATAATATATTAATCTAGGTGAAAAAAATGTACTGAAAAGTAAACTCACTAGCACACAACTTCGAATGTGCTCCTTAATCTCATTCGGATCATCTCGCCATGAGCGCACATAAAATGGAGCATAAGCTCGAACTACTGTGCCAATATAGGAAGAAAGCGCTGCTGCACTATCATCCACCCCTCCAGTGAAATTATCAGGAATTGTGATCTTCAGTTTTCCGTGCCTTCTATTTTTTTCAAGAGAGATTCCACGTGTATAGCTACGACCGCGACTTGCATATGCATCAACTACATGATAATAGATATACTATAATTATAATTATATAGTTATTGAGACAAAAGTATTAACTATATATATAATTATCAACGACAATATTTCCTTACTGGTAGGTGTCGACTGGTTGTTGTTCTCCTTTGTGTTAGCTTGATCTTCAGGAATAGATTCCTCGAGTGGAAAGTCCTCAATGCATTCAGGACTTGGACTTGGCGGATGCACATTTCTTCGTTGTCATTTTGGAGGGCATTCTTGAAAATAATTAATTATATCAAAGAAAATTAATTAGAAGAAATTATGAAAATTCAAGATATTTTATAGTCACCTATATAAATAACATATTTAGTACTTTTATTCTTCATCTTCAGATGAATTTTCCATGCATGTTTCAGAATCTCCGTCAATAACATCTTCTTCATCATCATGTTCCTCTTCTTCATTGTCCTTATCTACCTCCTGCCCGGATTCTGATTCGTCTTCATCTTCATCTTCTGACTCATCTTCTTCTTCTTCCTCATCACTTACTTAAATTGAATGATCATTTAATACAGACGGGTCGAGATGGATGGGTGGGACATCATCTCTACACAAGGGGAGCAACTCGAGTGCACCGAGGTCAACAAACAAGTTAATACCCTCTCCATCTTCCTGGTATGCCTCAACAATCGGAGTGTCATCTTCATCTCCACTATTCTCGTAATCTGCACTTGTTCCAGCTTCATATATACTTCGATGAACAAATTTTTGTACGACTCGCCAAGTTATCTCTCCACTATCTTCATTAGAACTTTTCATTGGATCAATCAAGTAATAGACTTGGGTAGCTTGACAAGCCAATACGAATGGATCATCTTCGTACCATTTAGATGCAGTATTAACACTCGTAAAGTGATTATCCCTATGTATCAAAACCTGACCACCGCCTAGATCCCACTAATCACATTTAAAGACATATGTTACAAACCCACCCAGATATTTCAATCCGATAATATCACGTTTGACACCATAATAGTCAATATCATCTGTTCCATGACTCCCTTCGACCAACACACCATAGTTTTGAGTCTTTCTATTACGTTCACATTCTAAAGTATGGAATCTATAATCTCGAACCGTGCATACAGTGTATCGAAGTGCTCTATTTGAGGGACTACGGGCCAATGCATGCAATTCAGAAGAAATTGATCCGGGATCATGAGCACGTTGTTCCAAAATCTAACAATTGAAATAGTATATATTTATTATTTCATTATCCAGAGTTAAAAATTTCACAATATAACATATATATAATTTTAGTTCATACACGTTCTTCAAACTATCTGGGAAATTCTTCCTCGTGTCTTGCTTCTATATTTTCTACGCCTTACGTCCTAAGTTTGTCCATGTGGTCACTGTTATAACATGTTGCAAAAGAAATATATTTTAAGCACAACAATTATAATTAATTTGAAGAAAACTATAATTATTAAAAGCAATGAAATGACATACCTGAGATAATCATCAATCTCTCGGCAATTATATAGCACATACCACCGAACTTTACCCAACTCTCCATCAATTAAATCGTAACCTGTTTGAGCAACCAAGGGTCGTACATTTTGGGAAAACACTGATAGCTCACGAGGTGGCGGAGCAACAAGATTAGCATTTCGCTCTTGATGATTAAATCGTGTCTCAAAACCACGAAGATATAGAGAGCAAAATGTTAACCATTCATCGTGTATATAGGCCTCTGCTATTGAACCCTTAGCTTTGGCTTTATTCCTAACAGTGCGTTTCAGTCAACCCAAATATCTTTGAACTAGATACATCCAACGGAACTGCACCGGTCCACCCAGAAGTACCTCTCGCGGTAAATGTATTGCTAAATGGACCATGACATAAAAAAAAGATGGTGGAAAGATCTGCTCGAATTTACATAGTATAGTAGCACTTTCTTCTTCCAATTTCGACAACACATCTTGATTTACTACCCGAGCGCATAAATCCTTGAAAAAAATACAGAGTTCAGATATGGCAACACGTACATTAGATGTCAGCTTCCCACGAATTCCCACAGGTAATAACCTCTGCAAAAATACGTGACAATGATGACTTTTCAATCCATTGATTCTTCAATCATCAGGACTCACGCATCTACCTATATTTGAAGCATAACCATCTGGCAACTTCACACCTTGCAACCATTTGCAGAAATCCATCCTCTCCTCCCTCCTCATTGTAAAACATGCATGCGGCATGACTACCCTATTGCCTGCCACCCGCAAAGGCAGATTATGTTTAATTCCCATTTTCTCAAGATCTTTCCTCGTCTTGATAGTGTCTTTCGCCTTTTTATTGATACTCATCAATATACCCAGTATATTATCACAAATATTCTTCTCTATGTGCATTACATCCAAACTATGTCGCAACTTGCATGACAACCAATACGGCAAGTCAAAAAAAATACTACGCTTTGTCCAATTCAATTCTGCTGCGCCTCGTTTTCTCTTGTTCTTTCCCCGACCTTTGCCAAAATTGTTCGCTCTAACATGTTGCAGTTGTTCCACTATCTCTTCTCCAGACAACTCTTTTGGTGCAGTCCTATCCTTTACTCTCCCATCAAACTTGGCACATTCTTTTCTCATAGCATGATTTGCTGGAGTATCAACGAACCTCGAGGTCCCCCTCTGTTGACCATGCAGGTGATCGTTCAAGCCTTGACAGAGTGGAATTGCCCAGGCCTACGAAACACGACATCAGCACTATATACCAAGCATCTTCAAAATTCTAATATTTCCTATATATATATTTCTCCCATTTCTCATTACTAGACGCATGGCAGCATATACTTGTTGACTTTGAAGATAGGAGGGATAAGGAGAAGGTACTCTGAGTGGGTCTCTGGTCATTTGATAAGCATTTGGTTTTGACGAAAGAGGTTGATGGCAAGGAACAAGAAAAGAAAATTCAATTCACGTCAACATCTCTTTGGGTGCGGCTCCATGAATTACGTTTGATGGCATGAACTGCGTTTGTGGGTTGTTTGCTAGGGGAAAAGATCGAAGTTGTTGACGAAGTGGATGTAGATGAGGGTGAAGTTGCATGGGGAAATTTTTTACGCATTTGTGTTAATCTATAGATTTCTAAGCCATTGCTGAGGGGTTCCAAGTTCTAATTGGGGCCTATAACCTATTTCCCAAAAACAAAATGCTCAGTAGGCTTTTCCTCCATTAAAAAAAAAAAAAAAATCGAATATGAGTTTCGTGTTGGCCTGGGTGTTACATCCTCCCCCCTTACAAAAATTTCGTCCTCGAAATTTGTTGCACTTAAGCCAAGTGTTTTTCTGCTTAAATTAACCCACCACATTCATGTCGAACCTAACGTTCGAAAATTCTAACTTTCCCATGTTTTGTGTCTAGTGCCTTAAATATCTCCTAATCCTCTTGCCTTCCATAATCACACACTTATTGTCAATCTTCGTACACCACCTCAAGGTCTAGTTCAAGAAATAAAAAAATATGAACTTCTACAATCACCCATCTTAGAGGGACACTTCTTTTTTGGAATAAGAGAAATATGAGTAAGATTCAAATCAGAATGGAAGGAACTTGAATTCAGAGCTAGAAGAACTGTTGAGGTAAGAGAATCCCCAACTAAATGCCAATATTTTTCGAAAAATAATGGAGATATACCATCAGGGCCAGGTGCCTTCATGGGATCCATTTGAAACAAAGCTATCTTCACTTCATCTGTAGAAAACTCCTTGATCAACTCCTGATTGATCATAGATGTTACTTTCCCAGTTAAAGGTTGTAAAAAATCCAATGAAGTACTGGTAAGAGATGGATTAGAAGTAGTAAACAATTGTTGATCTCCTTCTTGCCATTGTCCATGTTCATCTTGAATTTTAAAAATCCTATTCTTCCTTTTCCATTGTAAAGCTTTCATGTGGAAATACTTTGTGTTATTATCACCCTCTTTAAGCCATAAAGCCTTAGAGCCCTGTCTCCACATAACCTCATTCCTTTCTAACCAAATTTGAACCTCATCCCTTGCCAAATTCAGTGCCTCAACTTCATCACTAGATGGACCCTTTTCAACCGATCTCTGCAAGTTCCTCTGGGCTTTAACAAGCTGTTGTTTAACATTTTCAAAAGAAATTTTATTCCATTGCCCCAACCGTGTCCCACTTTCTTTTATCAAACCTGTAACTCTCCCATATTGGTCTGGTTAGAAACCCTATCCCATACCCCTTTCACAATCTCCTCACAAACTGGCTCTCCACCCACATGACCTCAAATTTAAATGGCTTTGAAGAACTTTCTCTAGGTTTTTTTTTTTTTTTTTTTATCAGTTTTTGTTTCTATATTTATGTACCTTAAACATGTCTTGCACACTTCTCTTGCTCCTAAACACAAGACCCCACAGCAGAACAACAACCTCTACCCTCCTAAACCACAAAGTACGTGCACTGCCATAGAGATAGTAACCACAACGTTGCGTTGCATGCCCCTCCCACCATCCAACTTCAGTGCCCGTCCTCACCACCGCGTGAAGCCCAGCAGCCAGTTTTCCTAGCATCAACCACGGGACCGCTCTGGATCAGCTACTGCCTCCACATCCAGGAAATGCCCAGCAACAACAATGCACCGCAGCAACGCCTCACGCAAGACTCTGTTTTGCACCATCGAAAGCAGAGCACCTAATTCCCTCCATAGTGAACTGCGGAGCTGCCACCCAACTGCTCAGCCTCAAGTGGGAACCTCCAAAACACGCCGGTCATGCACCCAACTCCACCGTGTCCCTCTCAGTAAGCCCACGACGAGCCTTCTTCCCCTTACTCTTTTTTTCCTCTCTGCCTCTTTCGCCCTCACGTTAATTTTCTCTCACTCGCACCTCACAGTCCCACCACCACGCAATGAAGGCCACAGCCAACTAGAAGACGTCTTCATCCCAGTGCACTCCGATCGGCTGTAGCCATTTAAGTGAAAATGTTTTTTTAAGGATCTTAGTTTATTTGAAGAAATAGTTTAGATATGTATTTTATTTTATTTTCTTTTCTTTTATTTTATTTTTGTAAGAAAATCATTTAGAGTTTAAGGTATTAGATGGATAAATTAAGTGGATGTTGAGGAATTTGAGAAGTGAAGGTATTTTAGGTTTATGAGAATTTTATGTTTTGAGAAATTAAAATAGGTTATTTTAGCATCTTTGACTTAGATATTGAAATTTGTATTCGATTGGAAATTTATGAAAATCATGTACGTTATTATGTTATAGGTGGCGAATAATATTTGCTCGACATTGTTGACGAAATTTTCGAAACTTAAGAAGTTCAGGTAACCGGGGTTCCTATGCTAGACTTTGCATAAAATAAAAATGAACTGGGGTTGATTTACGAAAATGTGCATAATATGTTTTGAAAAGAAATGTGAAAATAACCTCAGTTATTTATTCTTCATTACTCATCGAACTTTGTTGAAAGAGAAAGCATTTTTATCATAACTAGTATAGACATGAGCTTATTTTTAGCATTCTATTTCTGACCTATGCAAAAAGAGCGAATATGAAAATTTGTGCATGATTGTGTAAATATGCTTTGGATCTGCTATGATTATGAAGGTGATATGATTTTGTTCAGTACTTTGTTTGGATAAGACATGATTTCTGAAAACCTTTGGCATGACTCTCTTATTCTGAATTTGATTTTGTTTCCGCTCTGTTCAGTTACGGCCCTGCCAATGGTGATAATAGTGGCATACGGCCCAACCACGGGTTACAATAGTGGATACGCCCCAACCACGGATAATAATAGTGCATACAGCCCAACCACGGGTTATGATAGTGGATACAACCCTGCCATGGGTTATAGTAGCAGTCTCTGCTTTTAGTGCACACCTTGGAGACAGAGTGATTTATGTTCTGCTTGGTTATCCGCAAATGCACAACCCTACCACGGGGGTTATATATGACCTCTGTTCTAATATAATATTCTTCTAATGATGATGATGATCATTTATGCTATGCCAAATGATATTTTTGAATGAAATTATTTCTGAATTTTCACTCTGATATTTTGATAGGAAAATGGAAATGTTTTGTTCTGCATCCCGATCGTTGTAAATGCTCATGTTTACACACTAGTAAATGTTCTTTGCTTACTTAGCTAAGTGTCTTAGTTGGGAAATTGGTTATTTTCAATTACTTTGATTTAATGAGTTAAGGATATTTTTGAGTCTTCTGGAGAGTTTCAATTTATTTTATTGAGAATTTCTTTAAAGGAACATAGATATTTGGTTTGGGTAAATGTATATTTTTTGGAGTTTCTGGATTATTTATACTTGTGATTTTTGAGTTGATATAGAATAATAAGAGCTAACTCTTCGGCCCCTACGGGAACGGGGCTGACATGACGCTGCTTGACTTCCCAAGCGAAGTAACATGCAAAGCGTTCCAGCTAACTCTAAAAGGGTTGGCACGTGCGTGGTTCAAGTCAATGGCACCTAGATCGGTGCCATTGACTTGACTGTTCCTAACCCAGTTCATATCCAGTCAAAGGAGGCGGCGTACCTCCTCACCATCAAACAAACAAAAAACAAAATTCTAAAGTCCCACTTATCCCGGTTCAAGAAGAAGTTTATGACCACCGACGACCAAAACGAGAAGATAACCTTGGCGGCCCTTTTGGGAGGAGTTTGGCCAAGGTCCTAGTTTATCGCTGAGTTGCCAAGGAGAACTCCCATGATGTTGCGAGAGTTCATGGACCAAGTCGACAACTTCAAGGCAGAAGACATACTTTAAGCGTTGACAGAGCCACGAAGGAAGGAGTTGGAGTGGGCAGAGAAAAGGACGAAGATCCCGACCAAGACCAAGCCCCACGAGAAACTGGAGAAGAGCACCCAAGAAAAGCGACTGGATGAAGTCCCAACAAGGGGACCCGGACCACGGTATGACCGACCCACATTCACCATTCGCGAGGCCGATACCCCCATCGCACAAAGGGAAGACGACCAGGGAATAATGCTTCGCTACGGCACATGCCACTAGTCCACCTGGTACAAAATCGAGGACTGCTTCTCCCAGCAATGGAGGAGGGAATATGCACAGTAGGAGAGGCAACGCCGCCCCCTGACCTGGAGACTAGAGCAAGAAAGAAGGGAAAGGTCGAGAAGAGGAGTCAGGATTGAGGCAATCAACACATAAGGGCAGACAGTCCTCAGTAGCGACCACGAGTATGGGAACCGCAAGAAGATTGTTCTCGTTCTCCGTCGTAATAGGAGCCTCCGCTAGGGAAAATTTGAACCATAGCAGGAGGATTTACAGTCAGGGGCGTTACCTCCTCAAGCAGGAAAGCACACCCGAAGGCCCTGGTATCATGAGGTGTACTTGGCTGAGTATCATCCTGCCAAGCATTGGAGGGGTCACCCTACCCCTGTCATCTCCTTCATGGAGGCCGACGAGGAGGGGGTTCTATACCCCCACGACGACGTGTTAGTGGTCAATATGATGGTTTCTAACTTCACCACCAGTAGAATGGGCATAAATGATGCTCGGCAGAAACCGACCTCCATGCCCTTGAAAGGTTTCTCCGAAAGTATGGTTCGGCCTAAGGGAACCATCAAGCTATCGATCCTTATTTGTAACAGCCCCTGCACGGCCCCTGTCATGGTTGACTTCTTAGTAGTAAAGACACTGTCGTCATACAATGCCATTATCGAAAGGCCCACCCTCAACAACTTGTGACCCGTCACATCGACCAACCACCTCAAACTGAAGTTCCCAACTCCCCAAGGAGTGGAGGAAGTTTGAGGCAAACTGGTCTTAGCAAGAGAATGCTACATCCAAGAGCTAAAGCAGAGGGATGGTGGGCTTGCCTAAGACGTCACTCCCTGGGAAAAGTACGCCAGACACCACTGAAAGACTTGTGGCAAGCCTCTGTTTGCGACTCACCCTGCCAGGCTCGAGGGGGAGTAAGGGGCGCATGACCCTATAAGGAAGAATGGACGACAGCCTCCCTGGCCGAATATTTTGTTTCTCGTGGTCTTCTAATATCTCTTTATCTAGTATGTAATTTCTCTATATTTAATGAGAATGTGATTTTTCAGGACAATACAAATGCCTACTTCAAACTTTCGTATTATTAGCAAAGCGCCAACAAGACAATTTGCATCTAACGAAATCTACGACAACAAAGTCATCTACGAATTACTGATTACCTCCTCGCAGGATCAGTCTCACGACTCCCTGAATGAATTACCCCAGCCCCCACCGCAACGAAGAGTGTGATTAGCACCAGCATAACCCAACACTTACCTTTCCTGCAATATCAACGAGTGGAAGTGGGTCCAGTTTCAAACTACCCGAACAACATACCACCCATGGGATCAAAGGGGAGAACTAGTGTAACACCCCGCACCCGAGGGTCCTGAGAGTTAGCTCTTGTAACCTAACATCGTCTTCCATAATAGATTTATACGCTCTAACATTCCATCAAAATTCACAGTCTCTAAATTTCTTCGACTTACAATACCAAAAATAATATAAAATCATAAAGCAACAAAAAATACACCCAAATAAATACTTGTACTCTCAAATACTTATTCCACTACGAACTTCACAACTTCTCTAACACAACCTACGCTTACTAGCCAGTAGAACCATCATAATCACCTAAAAAATATTGTAGAGATAAGGGGTGAGTTATCAACAACTCAGTAAGCAGAGAACATATACTAGTATGTAAATTTGAGAATTTTCAGAATTTAAAATACAGAACAAAATTATTTACTTTCAGAGTGCATAATCAGAAAGACTTGCTTTTAGAATGCAAAATCAAAACATGTTACCAAAAATTTCAGAGTGAAACTTTCAAAAAACTTTCTTATTCAAAATCCTTTGGCATATCAAAATCTGAGACCTCATCTTTATCATACCGGGACATAACATCGAGATAGATATTATGTTTAACCCTCGTGGTAGGGTTATAAACCACTATTATACCCATGGTTAGGCCCTATACAAAGTTTCACCTGGTAGAATTATAAACCACCATGATACCCATGGCTAGGCCATATACCATGTTTAACTCCTGTGGTATGATTATAAACTACCATTATACTCGTGGCTGGGCCTTATCCACTATTATAACTTGTGGTTGGGTCGTATCTACTATTCTTACTCGTGGTTGGATCGTATCCACTATTATAACTCATGGTTGGGTCGTATCCACTATTATAGCCCGTGGTTGGGCCGTTGAGAAAACCAAGCAGAACATCTTAATCAGAATACAAAATCAAAATCTTATGCCAAGATTTCCAGATATCACAACATATCAAAACAGAGTACTGAACAAATTCAGATATTTTCACATATTCAAAAATAGTTTCAGAACAATTTCATATCACATGTAGAAATTTTCATAAATTTCATATTCGCTCATTTTGCATAGTTCAGAAACAGAATATACAAAATTAGCTCATGTATACATCAGTCATGGCAAAAAAATATTTTCTCTTATACAACTTTCATGCATATGCAGAAACACATAACTAAGGTTGTTGTACAAATTTCTTTAGTATAGGAACCCTGCTTACCTGCACTTCTTAGTTTTTCAGAAATTTTCCTCCAATAAGGCTAAACAACTATAAATAGTCACCTATAAAATATTCAAGTAATTCCCATAAATTTTCAATCAATCACGTATTTTCATATTTAAGCCTAGAATACTAACGATAACCTATTTGAATTCTTCGATAGTTAAAATTTTCATAACCCTAAAATATCTCTTAATTCTAAAATATCATCAGTATCTACTTAAGAAATATTCTGTAAAAAAATATATTAGTCTCTAAAAAAAATATCAACTTAACAATATAAGTCCACATGCATCTAGGTCAAAATAAACAACTGCAGCCTGCATGAAACCCCTCCAAAACCAATGGTCGATTACAGCTTTAATAATAAAAGGGCATAAAGGTAATGACTCTTATTCTATTAGGTTAACATATGCAAATATAAAATCTTTCCATTTTAAGTAAACTACACGAAAACAAAAAGAACCAAGTAAAGATCTAGATAGGTGTGGCGGCAGCAGGACTTACCCAAGCAAAAACAAGAATCAGAACCAATGGCTCGAACGACAGAGTCTTACGGAGTGAAGCCATGGTATGTAACTACACAATGCGCAATGAGGTTGGGCTAGAAGAACCATGGTGGCGCGGCTGAAGTTGGCTAAGGATGGTGTGGCGAGGATGCCGATGTTGAGTGGCTGAGTACGAGAGAGAGAGATGAGTGAGAGAGAGGGCAGAGATGGAGAGAGACAGTGTGCTAAAGGGAGAGAAGCTCACCGTGGGAACAGTGCAGAGGCGTGCGACCGGTCGAGCGTTGCATGCGGTGGCATCCATCGAGAGCTAGCGCCTTGCGGGGTGGCATAAGGGTGGTAGTGGGTGCTCTGGATGGGGATGTGAGATCTCAATTTTTCTAGTTATAGTGTTATTTTAATTGTGTTATTTTATTTGTGTTATTTTAATACTCTTGGTATTTTATTTTAATTAAGTGTGTTATTATTATTTATTTTGGTATGTTGGGTTTTTATTTTTATATGTGTTATTTTTATTATTGAGGTTATTTTTGTAGTGGGTTTTATTTATTTATGGGCTTATTATTTTAATTATTAGTGTTTTAGTTTGATGGGCCGTGTGTGTGTTTTAAATGTTCCAGCCCGGTTTGTGAGGCCCGAACCCCAGCAGCCAGCCCGTGTAGCCGAACCCAGCCTTGTGATTGAAGCCCAACCCGGTTTGAGGGCCCAGCCCGTGAGCAGCCAGCCCCTCCCCTTAAGTTGAACGGCGCCGTTTTGGTCAAAGAGAAGCTAGGGCTTCATCTCTTCTTCTTTGCGCCGCACGCCCCACTTCTTTTCTTCTTCTTCCTTCTTCTTATTCTTTTCTTTTCTTCTGCAAATACCGAAAACCATCCTCCACTTCCACCTCATTCTTCCACCTCCTTCTTGCATGTTCACTCGGTGTCGATCAGTGGAGGCTCCGAAAAGCTTACTGTCAAGCCGTGGCTTCGCACGGCCACCACTCTCCACCTCAAGCTTCATTGGTTGCCCCGTGTCCTTCGGCAACCATCTGCTGTCAACCCGAAGCTTCACCACGTGACCCGCACCACTAAGCACGACTTGATGCCGTGTTTCTCCTCTTCAAACCGTGCGACACGCAGCTTCTTTAAACCTCCCCTTTGGTCTATTTATAGGCCACGACATCACCACATTTTGGAGGATCCGAGATCATCCTTGAGCTTTGGGGATTGTTTATTTCTCTGTGTTTGTAGTTTGTAAATCTGTGAGGTGTTGTGATTTTGCCGAGCTCTTTGTGCTTTCAAAGTCTTGTATTTTACTCGGATTCTTGATTTATAGTTGGGTTGTTTGTTGAGTTTCCATCTAGTGTTTTGTCACAATCCGTGAGTTGAGAGATCGGTTTGGCAGTGTTCAGCCGCGAGACGCCGTGTGCCGCCACTGTTGGCAGCACTTCTTTTCACGTGATCTTTCAGATTATTCCAAATGTTCGTGTGTATGTAATTTTCCATCAAGTGATATTAATTTGCTTTATTACTGTTGTTTAATTATAAATTGTTGGTTTATTAGAAATATATTGTATTTGTTGAAGTGTTTGAGCTTTAAACGATGTTGTGGAAAATTGGGCCTTGGGCCGGATTGGAGGATGAGATTATGCTTGTGGTTGTGAAACTGTATTTCGACATTTATTGAGAATTTGTAAATGAAGTATTTAAATGCGTATTCTAATAAACTGTTGAAAAGCATATTTATCGTTTTATTAAATTGTGCGGTGATGTCACGAAGTCTGTTGGATATTGATACTGTTGCGTGGATGCGTGTGTTTCAAGACCCCAAGCCGAGATGGGGCATTATCTCGGTGGAGCTCCTCTGGTCACTCGGGAACGTAACAGACTGACGTGACATCCCATGAGTTGTCGCAGGGCGACGATGGGAACGGACGAGACAGTAACGCTCTCATACCGATTCCGTGACCTTTGGCTGGCGAGGTTAGAAGATGCTTGGCCATGTACGCGCTGAGCGCGGAACTGGGCATCGCTCGTTACGAAGTCTCATGCACGGACGTTACTCGTGATGTGACGAAGAGAGCCAGGTCGTGTGAACGATCCATAGGGGAGACCGTGGCGCATGCTTAATAAAATAATGGTTATGATTTGACCAAAATGGGATTTTGGTGTGAGTGGTTAAAAATGGTATTTTGGGAAAAAGAACATGTGCTGTTGTTTTATGTGGATTATGTCCGTATGGGGACGCGTGATTTTATATATCTCTTGGATATTATTTCGGATAATTACTTGCTGAGATGTCATAATCTCATTGTGGTGTTTTACCCTACCGTTCCTTTTTATGGTGCCGTAGAGTCTGACGCAGAGCCCGAGTTTGAACCTGAGGGGCCGACTCCGCCAGAAGTATAAGTTGCTGATTTGTTGTTCAGCGTTTTGGGATTTGTTTTCCTTCTGATACTTCATGTCTTTAATTTATCTGTCGGATGACTGTATAATTCTTGTAAAGTTATTTTTACTGTTTTTGAACAAATTCTGGTACTGAATAAAGAAAGACTTTTTATTTCTCCGCTGCGTATATTATTTTGTACACTTATTGCATGTTGTACACACTCTGAGCACTGGTCGATGGGGTGCGTGATCCGTGTGATCATCATCCCGGTGTCACGAACTCCACCAAAATAACATGTGGGGGTCGAGGGCGCCACAGGGGATGAGGTACTCTATTATGGTGAGGGAAAACAGGGAGTCTTTGGATAGCAAGGGCCCATGACGTAGGGTGGCAGTGGTGAGGAGTGGCATTCATTGGTGGGATACTGTGGTGGCTTGAAGCGGTGGCAGTGCAGTGGATAATGGCTCACGGTGGGAGGAAACACTTCCTCTATTTTTGTGAAGCAAAAAAAGCGTGGGGTGTTGTTGCTGCTTTTTGTGGTTGGGCACGGCGGTGACAACGAGGAGAGAGAGAGAGAGAGAGAGAGAGAGCTGGTGCGGTTGGGGGTTCTTGGTTTGGTTGCTGCTACGAGTGGATGCTAGGTTAGCAACTGCTGTTGGTGCAAACGTGCAAGAGTGGCAACGTGCACTACAAGGGGAATCATTTTTCCCAGCGATTCATTTTCGCTGTGAATACTAATAAAATCGCTGCATATAACCTTTATCAGCGATTTATAAATCACTGCCGGTTCACCGGTATTAAAAATCCACTTTTGATCTACTCCAACGGAAGCCAAAAATCGCCGAGATATGATTTTCTTTACCCGCGATTTTTATTCGTCGCAAATAATACATTTAATCGCTGTAATTGCAATATACGATTCAATTGTTAATCGTTGGAAAAAATTAATTCCAGTGACTTAATACTGTCGCTAAAAGAGGAAAAATCGCCGGAAATTAACTTTACCAGCGATTTTTTGAAATCACCGCCATTGACTAAAAGGTTTTGAAATAACAATTGCGACGATAAAAATGCACTGGTATAGATCAATCCCATCAATTTAAAAATCGCTACAATTGAGTTTTGGTCTATACCGGCACATTTTTATCGCCGCAATTAGTATTTCAAAACATTTGAGTCAATACCAGCGATTTCAAAAAAATCGCTGGCAAAGCTTATTTCCGGCGAATATTATTCGCCGCAAATATTGTAAATTTCCGGAAAAAGTATTTGCTGCGATATATGATCGCCGGAAATAACTTAGTGGGAAAAGAATATTTCCTTAATCGCCGGAAAAGATATTTCACAAAATATAAAAAAAAAAATCCACAGTCGGCTTCGAAGTCTGCAAGCATTTGACACTGCACAAACTGTCTCAGATTTAAGCTTGAATTTAAGATTGGGAAGCACTTGTTGAACTCACAGGTTCCTTTGCATAAATTGGCATTCTTTGAGAAACAATTGGAGATAGTATAGAGGGAGCAAGAGGCACCAAATCAGCTATGTGTTTCAAGGCTGAATGCACACGAGAAAGAACTTGTTCCTTTCTTGCAAGACCACGTGGCTGCTTCAATGTATCTACGAATGAGTATGGTGGCGTGAAGTTGCTCACAATTAGCATTTCCAAACATGAATTGACATGTTTTCCATTTGAAGAAGCCTACAATATTGATAGTGAAAATGAATCACTAAAGGTTCACCAAAATGTCCTCTGAAAGTAAGGGGGCAAAAAAATCTATCCGTCATAAATCATAAGTAGAAGGATGCATAAAGCCCACATACCAAGCATATGATTAGTTCAAGCAACGCATTGTAATGAGCCTTGAAGATTCTAAGAGAAAATGTCGTGAACTGAGGTTACTAGCCTCAAAAGGTTCAATGGAGTTACGCTAGGAAAGAGGAGATATAGGGAGAAAGAGATAGAGTGATAGAAACAGAGAGAGAGGTCGAGTTCCCTTGAATGCCGAAGTTGGCCTCTTTCCCAACTTACGGCTACTATTTATAGAGAAAAGGGTTTCGGTTACATGAGCAGTTAGGAAAACTGCACCATTTAATCCAAACGACAGTACAAGAACGACATCGTTCTAATTATTCCACCTTAACACTAAACGACATGCTTACAGACAGTTAAACAAACCAACTGACAATTAAACAAAACTCTGCGTTTTGATCATTTCTTCACTGCGAATCGGGACTTCAATCTCAGCAAGAGTTCAACCCTTGTTCATGCAAAGCTTAAACATCACTTACTATAGCCCGTAACATACCCTTCCCCATCAGAGCACCTTGCCCACAAGGTGAGGAAACCTGTCACGCAATGACCAATATGGCTCCCAAGTGGCATCATCCACACTAGTTCCCTTCCAATGTACTAAGACATCAATTACTGATCTGTTATTAACTTGCCTCATCCGCCGTTGCAAAATAGTCTCAGGTTCATGAGTGAGTTCACCTTGTAAATCTACTGGAGGTAATGAAGAGAGTGGAGAGTGATGTTGTCCCAGTTTTTTCTTAAGACAAGAAACATGAAAAACTGGGTGGATAGAGCTGGTTGGAGGTAATTCCAGCTTATAAGCAACCTGCCCTACACGTTGGATAACCTAAAAAGGTCCAAAGAAACGAGGAGAAAGTTTGAGATTCCTTCTAGCAACCAATGATTGTTGCCTATAAGGCTGTAATCTCAAATAAACCCAATCCCCAACAGCAAATTCTCGTTCTGTTCTCCTCTTATCAGCTTGATACTTCATCCTTTCCTGAGCAGCAACTAAATTACTCTTAAGAGTAAAAAGAATCTGATCTCTAGTCTTGAAAACTTCATCAACTGCTGGATTAGCAGTCAAACCAGGTATATAAGCTTGCAGCTTGGGTGGAGGTCTACCATACACTACCTCGAAGGGAGTTAACTTGGTAGCAGTGTGAGGAGTGGAATTATACCACCATTCAGCCAAGGTTAACCAATCAGACCACAACCTAGGCCTATCCCCGGAAAAACTCCTCAAAAAATGTTCAACACATTTGTTGACTGCCTCAGTTTGGCCATCACTCTGAGGGTGGTAGGCAGATGAGTAAGAAAGGGTCACTCCTTGGAGGTTAAAGAGTTCCTTCCAAAAGGAACTGGTGAAAGTAGCTCCTCTATCAGAAACAATATTCTGAGGCATGCCATGGAGTTTAAACACATTATCAAAAAATAATGTTGCCACCTTAGATGCTGTAAATGGATGCTTTAAAGGCATAAAATGTGCATACTTGGATAGTCTATCAACAACAACCATGATGACAGAAAACCCTTTAGAGATTGGCAAG
This sequence comes from Juglans regia, assembly GCF_001411555.2. Classification (NCBI taxonomy): domain Eukaryota; kingdom Viridiplantae; phylum Streptophyta; class Magnoliopsida; order Fagales; family Juglandaceae; genus Juglans; species Juglans regia. The sequence continues at coordinate 44,415,685 of NC_049901.1, forward strand.
CCTTCAATGAAATCCATGGACAAATCTGTCCATGTATTTGCAGGTATAGGAAGAGGCTGCAAAAGACCTGCAGGATGTAAATGTTCCACCTTATTCCTTTGACACAGATCACTTTCTCGTATATACTGCTTCACCTCACGTTTAAGTCCAGGCCAATAAAAGTCATGTCTAGCTCGATGCAATGATTTATGGAACCCTGAATGTCCAGCAGAGGGACTAGCATGGATGAAATGTAAAATTTTTAGCTTCAATTCCTGATTATCAGGTATATAAATTCTGCCCTTCTTGAACAATAATCCATGCTTGATAGAAAATGTAGAAGATGACGAAGGAGAACTCCCTTGTAATGCTGCCAAATGATCCTGCACTTTCTGATCTGAAGTGTATGCTTGTTTCAATTCCTCCAACCAAGTTGGAGTAGGAAATGAGGTAGCAGACATTAAAGTTGTGTCCTCTGAAACTGCCTTTCTTGACAAAGCATCTGCTGCTTTGTTTTCAACTCCCTTCTTGTACTCAATTGTAAATTCATAGCCTAAAAGCTTGGAAATCCACCTCTGCTGAGCATCTGTCCCCACTTTCTGTTCTAAAAGGAACTTTAAACTGTGATGATCAGTTCGAATAACAAAGGCAGACCCTAACAAATAAGGCCTCCACTTTTTGACAGCCATGACTAATGCCAAAAGCTCCTTCTCATATGTTGAAAGCATCAAATTTTTTCCCTTAAGAGCTTGGCTTAGAAAAGCCAATGGCCTCTTGTCTTGCATCAAGACAGCTCCTATTCCCACTCCACATGCATCACATTCAACCACAAACTGTTTATTGAAATCAGGTAAACATAGAACAGGAGGACTAGTGACTGCCTTCTTCAATTCTTCAAAAGCATGAGTGGCTGCCTCAGACCACTTAAAAGCATCCTTTTTCAACAAAAGAGTTAAAGGTGCTGCAATCTGTCCATAGCCACGAATAAATTTTCTGTAATATCCTGTTAATCCCAAGAAACCTCTCAAAGCTTTGAGATTTTTTGGAATTGGCCAAGATAACATTGCTTCCAGCTTTCTCGGATCAGCTCTCACACCATCTTTGGAAATTAAATGGCCAAGGTACTCGATTTCTGAACAAGCAAAGTAACACTTGGACCTCTTTGCAAACAATTGATTAATCTCCAATGTCTTCAAAACAATGGCCAGATGATTTAAATGAGATGCCATATCTTTGCTGTAGACAAGAATGTCATCAAAAAATACTATGACAAACTGCCTAAGAAAAGGTTTAAAAACCTCATTCATCAATGCTTGAAATGTTGAAGGGGCATTTGTAAGGCCAAATGGCATGACAAGGAACTCATAGTGACCCTCATGAGTCCTAAATGCAGTCTTATGTACATCCTCATCTTTCATTCGAATCTGGTGATAACCAGATCTCAAGTCCAATTTAGAGAATACTGTTGAACCAAATAGCTCATCCAATAACTCATCAACAACAGGTATTGGATACTTATCCTTAACAGTAGCTTCATTTAGCACCTTATAATCGATGCACATCCTCCAAGACCCATCAGATTTCCTCACTAGCAATACAGGAGATGAAAATGGAGACTGACTTGGCCTAATCACACCAGACATGAGTAGTTCAGATACAATCTTCTCTATTTCTGTTTTTTGAAAGTAAGGATATCTGTATGGCCTCACACTAACAGGTATAGTGTCTTTCTTGAGGTTGATTTGGTGATCTCGAGCTCGATGAGGAGGTAAAGAAGTAGGTTCATCAAAAACCTTTCCAAACTTTTGTAATAACTGCAGTATTTCTGGACAAGGATCATTCTGAGGTTTCATGTTTTCCACAGACATAAGTTGTAACCATACTCCTTTAGAGCCTACTTTAGAGATCATAGAGATTTCCTTATCATCAACTAAAGTGCTAGCAGATGATGTAAGTCCTTTAAAACAAACATCTCTTCCATGATAAACAAACTGCATTTTTAAGTCTGTGAAATCCCACAATATTGGTCCCAGTGATGAAAGCCAACTTACTCCCAACACTACATCACACCCTCCGAGAGATAAGGAGAAAAAATCAACAATAAATCTGGTGCCTTGGATTTGAATACCAACACCAACAGCTTTGCCAATACTAGACAAAACATCACCATTAGCCACTTTGACTTGCAAAGCTTGCCCTTTCTGCAATAACAAGCCACACCTGCCTACCAGAGCAGTATCCACGAAATTGTGGGTGCTGCCAGAATCAATCAATATGACTACCTTTTTGTTATGAATATGACCAACGATTCTCATGGTTGTAGTACTGGGAGAACCTACCATAGCTTGCAATGAAATGGAAGCTATGTCAGCAGATTCAGGCTCCTCATGGATTTCTTCCACAAGCAATTCCTTCTCAGTCGTATGCACACTAGTTTCTCCCATTTCCATTCCATCTAACACATAAACTTTTGGCCTACTGCACTTATGGCCTGGTTGCCATTTCTCATCACAAAAATAGCATAAGCCTTTCTTTCTTCTCTCTTGCATCTGAGACTCACTTATTTTTTGATAAGGCAACTTAACAACAGGTGGCTTAGGGTTTCCCAAAACAGAAGGTCCCATATTAGACTGAGGAGAATCACTAGAACTAGGTCTCCACGACCTCTTTGTACTCCAAACATACTGTTCTTGAATTTTTGCTAAACCAAAGGCATCATTTAATGAAGAAGGATTCAACATACGTATTGGCAGCCTAATCTCATCTTTCAAACCACTCAAAAAACAACTTAATTTGTTTCTTTCAGAAATGCCTTTAATACGATTGGAAAGCAGTTCAAATTCAGTTTTATAAGCAGTAACTGAATTAACCTGTTTCAATCGTGTTAATGCCTCCATAAGATCATCATAAGCAGATGAACCAAAGCGTACCTGCACTGCTTGAATGAATTCCTCCCAAGAATGAAAAACTTCCGACTCACTTGCATCCTGGAACCATACCAAGGCATCATTGTCCATGTGGAATGAAGCTATAAAGATCCTCTGGCCAGGAGGAACTTGATGATACAGAAAATATTGATTAGCGCGATAAATCCAAGCAGCAGGATCCTTTCCACCAAATCTTGGAAAATCCAGCTTAATTTGTCTCATATTAGATCTGTCAGGTACATTTGTGCAATAGACTCCCCCCGAACCATCATCAGTTTCACCTTCTCGCGAGTGATGAAAACCTTGTCCATTCCTTGTATTATGAGCATTACTTTCTAGCTGAGGATTAAAAGGAAGCTTCGAAAGATGCTGCAATAATTCAGTAAATTTCCTATCCTGTGCCTCCCTTTCCAATCTTGCTGTTTCTTGCTGCTGAGCCAGGATCGTAATTGCATCCTCGATCTGTTTTTGTTGTCTTTCTTGCCGCTCCCTTAACTGATTGACAGAATCAAGGATCTGTGCATATGATCTCGTGCCTTCCGCCATTACTGACAACTGATACCAATTGTAATGAGCCTTGAAGATTCTAAGAGAAAATGTCGTGAACTGAGGTTACTAGCCTCAAAAGGTTCAATGGAGTTACGCTAGGAAAGAGGAGATATAGGGAGAAAGAGATAGAGTGATAGAAACAGAGAGAGAGGTCGAGTTCCCTTGAATGCCGAAGTTGGCCTCTTTCCCAACTTACGGCTACTATTTATAGAGAAAAGGGTTTCGGTTACATGAGCAGTTAGGAAAACTGCACCATTTAATCCAAACGACAGTACAAGAACGACATCGTTCTAATTATTCCACCTTAACACTAAACGACATGCTTACAGACAGTTAAACAAACCAACTGACAATTAAACAAAACTCTGCGTTTTGATCATTTCTTCACTGCGAATCGGGACTTCAATCTCAGCAAGACTTCAACCCTTGTTCATGCAAAGCTTAAACATCACTTTTCATATTAACTGACCCATCTAGAAATTCAATTTTATAAACATGACCCATCTCACTTTTCATGTATTTGCTTAAGGTATCCTAACAATCTCCATATTAACTGTAGTTGCCCTACGCAAAAACCTTCTTTTTTTTTTCAAATCTACCCAAGCTCCACTTTATCCCTTAATTTACAACCTGAGTCAGGCCCAAAAAGCAATAATCACCATTAATGGATTAGTAGTCTAACCAAACGGTTATGACTACGTACGTTCAGTGTCATAGACTAGCAATTTCGACTCAATATCCAAAACTGCAGTCTCCTATCATATTACATTTGCATTATCAACTTTGTTATAAAATTAAGTTCCATTGTGGTGCGTATGCAATGCAGAGGTTATAGCACTGATTACTTTAACTATCACTATAACTTGGCATGCCCTTCATATCTACAATTTAAGGGAAAAAATGCTGTAGGGAGATAGTGGTAACAGTAAACAGTAATTGAGTAAAATGAAAGAGAAAAGCACCTCTGTTTCGTTAACAGGAATTTGTTAACTGCTTTAGCCAACACAAAATGAGTAAAATGTTAAGCATACACCCTCGTTCTACTTGACCTAAAAGGTTTTATATAATTGGAAAAAAAAGAGGTTCTTACCACAGAACAATCATCGCAACCGAGTGGAGAAAAGGACGGGGAAGAGGTGATACCCAAAACCCTTTGCCACCAGGAAAAGGGTCGTGCTGCAACAATAAAATAGCGGATTAGGAAAATGAAAAAGGAGAGATTTTTGTCGAATAAATCGCAGAAGAACAGGAAAATCATTCTGACTGGTATTTACTATGCTAAGAGGAAATGTAGCAAATTCCTTGCACGGGCGCCAAATGGGTGGAGGTAGCGAGTTAGTGGTCGTTTTCGGTGGAGGAACACAACCGTGAAGCAACAGGGGTGCGTGGGAGCATTCGATGGTTTGCAGGTTGAAGAGACCATTGTCGAAGCTGTTGAAGAGTCGCTGGGGGGAAGAAGGCGTGGGAGCATTCGATGGTTTGCAGGTTGTGCGTGGTGGCGTGGGTTGAGGGAGAAGAGGGATTGGGAAGGCAGAGCGGGAGAGGGAAAGAAATGAGGGGAAATGGTAACGCGGGTCGTTTAAATTTAATTTCAAAGTTTCGGCGATTTGGATTTGCCACTAATAGTATATAATTTACTAGATATGCTCTTGCGGTGAAAATACGGCGAATATTTTCACCGCAAATATTATTTGTTGTTCAATTTGCGACGATATTAAAATCGTTGCAAAAAGTAAAAGTAATTTCTTTTTCATTAGCTCAAAAATTCGAGAAGGAAAGCAAGTGGCGACTTAGAAATCGTTAGAAATAATGTTTATTAGTGGTATTTTTGTTGCAACGATATTAAATTCGTTGGGAAATGCCTAAATTTTCTAGAAGACTATTTCCAGCATTTTTTATTCGCTGCTAAACTAGCTATTATGGCGATTTTCCCATTTGCCACAATTAAAATATGGCTACAATTTCTAATATTATTTGCTGCGATAAAAAGTCACCGCAAAAGGTCAAATAGTCGCCGCAAATGAGTGAACAGTAATTGCAACACCAGATTTTCGTATACATTGTTTTAGATTTCAGCGACGATAAGAAAATCGCCTCAAATAAGAGTTAATTGCAGCAATTTTTTTGGCGGCAATAGTAAAATCGCTGGAAAAGACGTTATTTCTTGTAGTGGTGGATCGGTTGGGGTTAATGGCAAATTTGCCCTGATCGCTACTGCATGAAGCTTGTTGTGCATGCATGTGGACGTGGGTTGTGAGGAAGAATTCGAATGAGGGAGAAGGAGAAGGAGTGAAGGAGATCCGTGTGGCTGCGGTTTCACATTGGTGGTGCATTGTCCTCAACAGTCTAAAAAAATGATGATGCATTGAAAGAGAAATGAAAATAAAATAATTAGGAGGTGGAAAGTGGAAATGGAGGAAATGAACAGCATGCGTATGAAAAAATAATAGTGCATGTGGGGTGTTGGTGCTTGTCATGATGAAAAATCTTAGTGGGTGGAACAGGGTATTACAATTAGGTCGAAGGCTATTCCACCCCTCCTACGATGGAGACCGGGCCATGCCCCCCCTCCACTGGCGACCCAAATAACTTACCTCGACTCCTATCAAAGTGAAGAGCAGCCAGCTATATCGCTGTCCAAAATTACCTCCCCGTGGGATACCATTGAGAAATGTAGGCCTTAAGGTTGCTTTCTCCCTCCTGCGATGGAGTGCGGGTTAGTCCTTAGCTATTGGAAAATCAGAAACTTTACCTTCCTCATAAGCGTCAACCTACGAGAGCGGGTTCAGTAACAGACTGCTCGAATGACTTATCTCCCCATGGGATACTATGGAGAAGGTAGGCCTAAAGGTTACCTTATCCATACCGTAGAAGAGAGTGGGTTTAGCCCTTGCAGTGACCTGAATACTTACTCCGACCTCTGCTGCGAACGAATAGTAGGTTTAGCGTCAGCCTAGCTCAAAATGTTACATTTTCCTGTGATGTCAAGGAGCGGGAGCGGATTCAGTAATAGACGTTGCCTTATTCTTCCCGCGGAGGAGAGCAAGTTTAGCCCTTGGGGCAGCCCAGATATTGACCCCGACTCTAATCATAGCGAAAGAGCAAACTAGCCCTGCAGTCGTCCGAAGAAGTTAACTCCTTGGAGAACCAAATGGGACAGGCTGACTTAAGGCATCCCAACCTCTCCCCAATGTAGTGCAGGCTTAGTCTTTCGGCTACCCGAAGTAAAATGAATCTCCAGAAAGGAAATGGAGTCACACAGAAAGCTACACAGTGACAACAAGCAGAAGTAGACTGACTTTATGAACCTTCTGAATACTGGATAAAAGGCTCTAGCATTAACAAGCAGGGACAACAGAACAACGAGCATGACGCAATACAGGCCAAAAAACTGGGGTTTGCAATATTAACTACTGTCCCCAAAAGAGTAATGATAACGCCCCTATTTGATAAGTAGGAGGAATACGAAAAGCCAAACAAAGAAGGGCGGATATGGCTCAAATTGACCTAGCGACTCCCCATTAATGCAGACGAAGGAGGCGGATCTAGCCCAAGGTCGTCTTGCCTCACCGGAAGATTGTACAACTAAGGAAGGATGAAGCGGGATAATAAAGCTACAAGGCGGGATAAAACGTGACTGAAAGACGAAGGAAGGAAACCAGAACAAAGAGAATCTTGAGAACTCGACTTCACAAGACAAAGTCATTAGGGCCCCAAGAGACCGGCCATGCAACAAAGGCCGGTGAAAATAGCACGAATAAGAAAACTATCGACTAGCAGGGCCGACAGGTTTAAGCCGGGTGCTAGCAGGGTGGGTCACAAAATCCTCAAACCCAGCCCCAATTTGTGGTCACACTAGAAGAAAGAATGAAATAACGGAAAATACATGGTTGGGTAGGGTCATCAAAACAACAAAGTGCAGCCGACTAAGTAACGAGTAACGTGGAGCACGACTAAAGCTAGCGAATACATCTAAATTGGGAAGGCATCAAAATCAAGAGCCGTGTCGCCAGGATAACTATCCAATAAAAACAAACAAGCGTAGTACGGGCAGAACAATGGCTAGTTGGCGGGGTGGGTAGGAGCCCTACGGACTCCTACGCAAAAATTCCCCCGAGCCAGTTGCAAAATTCCCCTGGGCTGATCACAAAAAGGAAGAAAGGAAAATATTCGAAGAATTAAAGACATAAAAAACAAGGTATTTTTACTAATTAATATATACAAGTCGTTGGGCGAAAAATTGCAAGTACATGCATACAACCAAAAGAAAAAGAAAAATGAAGAACAAAACAATGAAGCCGTCAAGTCTCAGCACTGGGAGCACCAGTCTCGGCAGCATCAGGACCAGGATCATCCAGCTCTGCAGCGGCCGGTGCAGGAAGAACTGGATTTAGGAAAGCATCGGGCATCTCTTTCTTTCATAGGCCGCGGCTGACTTTGAAGGGTGTTGTGCAAGTGGGAATCTTGGCAAGCGCAAGGCCCTGCATGTATTTGGTGAAAAATCTTGAGTGTAGCAATGGACACCCAAAGAGGAATTCCTGCATCGACCTACAGCCCTTGACAACCTCGCGTCCCCATGCTTCATCACGAACTCCCAGGAACAACTTTAGCTACCTGTCCAAGGTGAGGGCAACATCCCGCACTTGGGTTAAGTTGTCCCAAAGACTTTGGTTAAGTCGCTCCAATTGTTAATTCTCCTCCTTCACCTTCCTCTTGTGCTTTGTGGCGCCCCCGACTCCCATGTAAGGAAACACGGGAATCGAGACACCGGGATGATGACAACACGGTCACACATCCCAATGAAAGTGTCAAGTGTGTGTACATGCGACAGTGTACAATAACAAAGCAGCGGATAATTAAGTCTACTAAGTACCAGAATTTAAATACAATTTAAATATCAATAAAAAGGGTTTAAAAAGTAGTTATATAGCCATCCAAAATAAAGTTTAACACATGCTCCAAAATACAAATGAGTAAAATAAAATAACAAAGCCAGTGATCCCAGATCACTCCTCGGGCGGAGCCGTCTCCTCAAGCTCGCCCTCCTCCTCCTCATCTGCATCAAAATCTGCGTTACCACAGAATGGTACCGCAGGTAAGTATAACCCAAATAATCCTCAGGAATAAAATGCATTTAATGTAGCCAACATGTATGCATATGAAGAAATATGCATTTTCCTCAAAACATCATTTTCCCCGAAAATGATTATTTTCCAACACACGCCAAAATCCCATTTGGCCTAAATATAATCCGTAAAACATTTTCTCAAAAAATGGTTTACACAAAATCCAACACACGCTATTTTCCCAGAAAATAGTCCATTTATCCATTATTATCATATGCACCATGGCCTCCCCTAGGGACCATCCGCACGTCCTGGCTTCGTAGCGGTGCTCAGTTCCGCGCCCAGCGCGTTCGTAGCCAAGCACCCACTACGCAACGAACGATGCCCGGTTCAGCGCCCAGCGCGTACGTGGCCAGACATCCTCTAAGTCTCCGCCAACAGAAGGACCACGGAGTCGGCACGAATCTCTCGTCCGATCCCATTGTCGCCCGGCTACAATCCAGGGGACGTTACTCAGTATATTCCGCTCCCGAGTAACCAGAGGAGCTCCATCGAGATAATGCCCCATCTCGGATTGGGGTCGTGATACGCACGCACCCAAATTCCATTCTCACATGAAAACCAAGTTTTCATAAACACATGAACATGAATGCAATACACGAAAACCCAGTTTCCTTTACAAACATGATCATGCATGATATCATGAAATGTACATGTACCGACACTAATCAACAACCATCAATAACCAATCCAATCAAATCCAACCAAACAACTCCAATCACCAATCCATCCGACCCCCGTACTCCTCGGACTCAGTCCGGCAAAACCAATCAACAATTCAAATACAGTGAAATGTGTTAGTGGAAAAATACATTAAATTCACAAGAATTATTTGAAAAATACTTACAGTGCTATATAATAATTTCCAGAGGATCACAAAGCTGCAAGAGGTGGAAAAACAGCTACAGAACAGTGTAAAATACACTATGGCCGTGGGTCACAGATACCCACTTTTCAACGGAGACAAACGAAGATCCAAAATTGATAGAGTAGGGTCTAGGGAAGTTGGTGAAGCTAGTGGTGGTGAAGGTTGGCCGTGGGTGGTTTAAGGCCAAAAATACCCAAAACAGAAATGTGGTTGGTTGTGCTTCACCGGTGACGGATCGGAGGTGGGGTTGGGTCCAATGGGTTGCCAAGAGGTCGAGGATGATGTGGTGAGAAGATGATGGCCAATGGTGGTGCGACGGCGGCGCAGCGGCTGAAAGAGTGCCTCGGCTTCAAGCCGTGCGTGGAGGCTCACGGCGGCTCAAGGGAGGCTGGAATTGATGGGGGGTGGTCGCCGACCAATGGGGGAGCTACTGGGCTGGGCGGTGTAGGCCACGGCGGCGCGACGGCGGTGGGTTGAGGGTGGACGACGGAACGCACGGGAGAGAGGGAAAAGCAGTTCGCGCGGAGAGAAGGAGAAATAAGGAGGAGAAAGAAAAGAAAATGAGGAAAAGAAAAATAGAGAGAAAAGAAATGAGGTTCAATCCTCATAACTTGGGTCACAAAAATGATCCAACGGAAACGATTTCAAAACCATAAGTTAAATAAAATAATTTAAACGTAATGGTAAAGTGAAATTGAAATAATTAAATTTCACAGTAATTAATTAAATATAAAAAGTAATTTAAATGCTCAACAATAAATAAATATTAAGAAAGCACATAAAAAATTAATTTTCACCAAATTAAAAATCCTAAAAATAATCCAATTAAAAATACAATAATTTTAAAATAAGAGAATAAATTTTTAAATCCATAAAAATAATTCCTTCAGTAAAAATACACTAAAATACGGGGTGTTACATGCTTCTTCCAGCGGCGCTCCAGCTTCCTCACCCTCTTGTGCTCATCCGCTAGGTCAAGCCGCGTCCTCTCCAGCTCGTGCTCCAACAACTCCCTCTCTTCCCTTTCGCCGCGAGCACAATTAAGGGAAGTTTTAGTCATCGAGCGAACGCCTAGCTTCTATTGCACAACGGCCTTTTGACAATCCACGATAAAATATGCTAGCTGAGAAGTACCCTGGTGACAAAAAAGATCAACATACAACAATCAGTAAGGAAAGAATCAAAAGCAAGAAGGAAAAAAAAAAGATCGAACCTCGTGGAAGAAGCCAGACAAGCACTTGACGACCTGACTAATGGCCTCCTCATGACTCCCTTCCATAGCCAACTGGGACAAAGGAGGGAGGACTTCTACAGAGCCCTCAGCTTCAGGCAATCCCACGACCACATCTGGAGGAGCCATTTGACTTTCGCGCGACCCTTCGAACTAGGACCGATTACAACATTCAGAAGGGATCATCCTTCACTGGGTGCTTAGCCTGGGGGGCCAGTTTGTCATACAGACCCTCACGGCTATAACATCTAGAGGGGAATATCACCCCTCTCTAGATGCTCGGTCTGGACGAGCGAGTCGACGTCCGGACTCCTCGAACCCTTGCAAACTATAACACCCAAAAGGGATTTGCCTCCTACGCAATCCCCTATCTCTACACGATTACTGGAAGTAGTAGCTGTCGCCCCCTCATCAGCGGCCTCATCCCCTAGGGAGTGACTACCAACGGCAAAGCAAGACGAATGAGGGAGATCCATCAGGAAGAATGCTGCTACTCATTGAGTTGCTCAGGAATAGCAGTCGTAAAGAGATTCTGGAGTACGGCGTCCATCTCAACCTTGTCCACGAACACCTCAGTGGTGACAGCCGGTAATGACGTCACAGAAGGATCACCAACCAATCCACTCGCAGGCACCTTCGTCAGAGTCGCCACTACAGTAGGACGGTTAGCCTCCGGGATAGCTGACTCTCACGAAGGAGGATTCAAAGCTCCAGAAAAGGGCCTACTCAAGCACCCTCCAGGCGAGGTTTCTTCCCCTTATCCGATGGGGAGAGGTCTGAGGAGCGCTTCCGAGGAAGAATAACCTAAGGCCGGGCCGCAGTCGCCTTATCATCAGAAGGAAGGTGACTAAGGGGAGGCAGAGAAGCTCTTAAGCTCTCCTCGGAAAGGACTTCAAGAAGATGCTTTCGGGGTTATTCTGCACCCATTCTTGCACAACTGCAATACGCCTTGTTTCATAAGAAGTAGCTGACGAACGCACAACCTTGTCCTTCGAGACCGTCCCCCAGTTCATCCGTATTGGGAACTCGCGACGATTCACTTGGCCTACCTGGAATTCCCATCCTCGGTTGGACACAAAGAACTTCGGAGACCATTATTTCACCTTGCGGTATCTCGACTCCAAGGTGACTAGGGCATGTGTTGCCCTGAAACTGCAGACATTCCTCTTTTGTCGTAACACCTTGTGGGTAAGAAGGAAATCATGGCCGGTAAGATCCGCATCATCCGGGTACGATTCCAATAGAGCATGCCGCCAGATGATGATGTAGCATATCAAAAGTCTCCAAGCATTCAGATGCAATTGGGAGGGAGCCAAACCCAGGCAGTCTAGAAGGTTGAGAACAGGGCGAGGGAAAGGCAGCCTTAGGCCACATGAAAACACAGAAGGAAATAGGGTCACAAGTGTGGAATGACCCTTTGCATCGATGGCACCCTCGTTGGGACCAGGAACCTCGAGAAACACTGACTCCGATACCTGGTAAGTAAGGGCCAGGGAAGCCAGCATTGACGTCATGGCACTTGAACTCCAACCACTGACCCCGAACAATGGCCTAGCATCACTAGAACTCTCACCGGAAACATTAGGTTGAGTAGATTTTTCGGAGGACAACACCACCAGTGTATGAGATAGTGAAGATGGTAAAGGAGAGAGAGCAAAGGAAAGAAAAAAAAATGAGAAACTGAAATAACAAGAAGGTTGCATTGTAATAAGAGGAAACCACACCTCACTCCAACTTTATATAGGAAGAGGGAGACGGTTAATCTCCCACACCCCATGGCAGAAGGGAGAATTATGTGCCCCTTCGAGTTTTTGGAGTGTAATCTATGAAGCAACGTGAACACAAAGTGTTGCCTGACACCCTCACATTAATGAACTTAAAAAGACGTCATCAAAATCATCAAAAGACAAGCCAATCAAGAATGATGGGGAAACGTTGCCAATACAATCAAACGATTGGAGCCTCCCCGAAAACTGAAGCTATGCACACATCAATAAAGGGATCCCGGCTTCAATGGCAAGGCGGGTTAGAATAGTGATAAAATTCTCATCATACTCATCCGGTGAGAATTAGCAGGGTAACTGTAAGGGGATTCTCCCCCCCCCCGGCCCCCTCCCCAACTAAGTCCAAGAAGCCTGTGAATGAAAGGGGGTTGAGACCAAAGGCCCAGCCCAGGGCAAATAGTCTCCAACCCAGCCCATAGAAAAAGTCCTCTGGACACAACCTGCAAGAGAGATGGTGTTGCAGAGGATGAGACTCATCGATTTGAAGGCTTCTCGAGTAGTGTCCAGCTCTCAAGTGCCAGCCCGCATAGCAGATGTAATATGTGGGGAACCCTTGATCTACTGAAATGAAAGACATCAACGAACCATTAAGAAGACAGTCTGGGAGAAAGAGGTTGGAGAACCACGTTACATTAATGGCTTCATTACCTAGGCTACACTCCACATTAATGACACCATTGCAAAGCCATAGGGGCAGAAACGATCTGTCCCTCAGACTTATAGTATAAATAGCGGATCCTAGATACGAGAATATGTCTCTCTTATCCCTAGACTCCTTTACTTCTTAATAAACTTCTAAGAATATTTACTAACTTTGGTATCGAAGGTTCCCGGGCCCTAAGGCTGCACTTTTCTAGTTTCACTATTCTCCATCTTTTGCAGGCCCATTTCCGAAGACCTAAGTTGTCGAAACTTGACCCAAAAGTATGCAAAACATGACGTTAACACCGGCCATTCAAGGCGGCCCTCCAACTTGTTTTGTCCAATTTTAGAAAGGATGAGTAGTGGAGATAGATCACCAATTTATTAGTCTTAAGTCTATTTTATATATATATATATATATATATATATATATATATATATATATAAAGAACAATATTTCGCCTAGTAGTCTTTCAAAGTGTAGCAAATTCGGGTCTTGTGGATTGATCCTTTGATTCCTCAAAAAATTTCAGATTTTGGCTGGAAGCTAGCTAGCTGCTACATATATATATATATATATATATATATATATTAATTTTGATTATTAACCTCCCAATTGACTGCTTCATTCTCAATTGAAAGAAAGCTAGGCTAACAAACTGGCTGAGGTTGGCTACTATTGTCTGCTGTCAATTATATTATATCTAATAATTGGCTTATTGAATTGAATGGTTTCATTTATATAGCTTATTGCCAGGGCAATATAATTATTATTATAACATTTCATTCCAACGTACAAGTGTACTAGCTAGAGATATTGGCCGGGCACTTAATTAATTTGTAGCTTATAATTGTTTAGTAGCTAAGTTAGACTAATTGATTTGGAATTTTGATCGAGGTTTTGAATTTTGTATCGTACCTGCAACATCCGGACTCAATGAAGATCAATTTGTCTTTTTATTTATTTATTTATTTATTTATTTATTTTAGTTTAGTTTATTCTATTTTATTTTATTTTTTTCACACGTTTACTTCCGCACATTTCATTCTTTCCGTCTATTTTATTTTTCCCCTTAAGTTTCCCTCTTGTCCACGTCATGCGTATCTTGCACATCTCTTGCCTATTTTTTTCTCTAGGGCTTTGTCAATCAAAGATTTCTAAAAACTTTTGGCATGACTCTCTGATTTTGAATTTGATTATGTTTCTGCTCTATTCAGTTACGGCCCTGCCACATGTGATAATAGTGGCATACGACCCAACCACGGGTTACAATAGTGGATACGGCCCAACCACAGGTTATAATAGTGGATACGGCCCAACCACGGGTAATAATAGTGGATACGGCCCAACCACGAGTAATAATAGTGGATACGGCCCTGTCACGAGTTATAGTAGTGGTCTCTATTTTGAGTGCACACCTTGGTGATAGAGTGATTTATGTTCTGCTTGGCTATCCGCAAATGCACAACCCTACCACAGGGGTTATATATGGCCTCTGTTCTAATATGATGTTCTGATGATGATGATGATCATTTATACTATGCAAAGAATATTTTTGAATGAAATTATTTCTAAATCTTCGCTCTGATATTTTGATAACATGTTTTACTTCCGCACTCTGAAAATGAAAATGTTTTGTTCTGCATTCTGATTTCTGTAAATGCTCATGTTTACACACTAGTATATGTCCTCTGCTTACTAAGTTGTTAATAACTCACCCCTTATCTCCATATATTTTTCAGATAATTTTGATGGTTCAGCTGGAGAAAAAGAATAGAAAGTTTAGCAAGGTGTGATGATCGTAATAGAATAAGTGTCTGATGGTACAAATGCTTATTTGAGGGTCGTAGTTACTAAACTGATTTATTTTTTGGGTATTTGATTTGATGAGTTGAGGATGTTTTCGAGTTTTAGAGAATTTCTAATTTATGTTATTGGGGATTTCTTTATTGTCACCATGGAGGAACTTAGATTTTTAGATTGATAGGGTGAGTTTGGTTACCAAACTCATCTCAACTCATCTCAACTCATCATTACAATTTTTTCAAATCCCAATACAAAATATAATAAACAATTCAACTTTTTCAAATCTTAAAATAATAATAATATTAAAAAATAATATTATAACAATATTTTATCATCTCAACTCAACTCAACTCAACTCACTTCAACATCCAAACTCATCATTATGGTTTTGTTATTGAAGTTGATATTAGGTATTAAGGGTTAACTCTCCAGACCTCTAGGAACGGGGCGTTACAGTACCGGCTGATACGGTCGAAATATTTCGTTTATGTGGCATAGCTAGTATAGATAAAGTTATAGTTTCGTACAGATCAGAATTTCGGTCGTTTCAGCCCCTACCGGCCTATATTCGGCCTTTATTTTTTTCTTCTTTTTTTTTCTTTTCTTCAAACAACAAGCTCATTTTCTAACCCTCCAATTCAGACTAAACAATTTATAATTTATATATATAATTTATTCATACATAGATTATTTTGAAATATAGTTTATATATATTTTATATATAATCGATTTATATATGGACTATTCTAAAACGGTATTTGAAACGGTACTGGTATCAAAATATCTCGTTTCAATGCCTCAAATTAAACGGTTCCTTGTACGATATTCAAAACATTAATTTTGATACCTCAAAGCCCATTTTTGTAACCACGGTATTACTTCCTACACCACTTTTTAATAAATAGTCATTTATTGATACTTCAAAGCCCTTCTTTGTAACCATGGCCATATTACTTTCTCCACTATTTTTAGAAGATAGGTTCACAAATAAAATATAATAAATAATATCACATTATTTAATATCATATCAAGAGATGATGAGTAGTATTACTCTTCAGAATATTCACAATGATAGACTGCATGAAACATTAATTAACAATTAATACTATTAAACAAAATTCTCAAAATTAAGAAATATTTATTATTATTATTATTATTATTGAAAAAGGCGAATGGGATACAACCAGTGGCAAAGTATTGTGGAATAGATTACATGAAGGGTAGTGATAGAGGTACTATACATTTACTACTTATATTATAATTGAAATTTTTTATGTTTTTATCATTTTTTTTTAAGTATTTTTTTAATATTCTTAAGCATTAAAAAAATTAAAATTTTTATTAATAATCACTTTCTTAATCATTAAATAAAATTAAAAATTAAAAAAATAAAAATACAAGAAAAATAATAAATAGATAGTAAAGAGTAGTAACCTTATCATTATGGATGGGGACTCTACTAAATCTTATTTCTGCTAGTTGCCGACTGCATGCATTACTTTAAAGGGATGCATGGACATGATCATGAGGATCGGGGTATAAGTTGTTTTAACCACCACAGGACAGAAGTTTACTACGTAGATAATTTGACTGCTACGTTAATTTTATTTAAGCTCGATCAAGGATTAATATTGCGCATTTAGTTTTGAGAAGCATTCTGTTTAAGCTGGTTGATCTGTTGCCCCCGCTCATGCTGGCACCTTTGCAGCAGGTGCCCCCGTGCAACCCGGAGGGTTGTGAGTGCCAGAAATTGTGGGATTGACATTCTCACATATTGTTTTAGCCTCTCCAGACCCTGTGAATTTAAGGTCGATGTCCTGAAGCTTCACTTTCTCGCACGGTATGCTCTTGCTACAAGCTAGCTTGACAGCCTCTATATTACTAGTACTGCCTCGAATGTTCTTGAAGCTAACGTCGCTGATCTTGATCGTAGAGGGAGCCTAGAACCAGGAAGATCGACCCAAGAAAAAAAAAAGATCTTTAGTTTTTACTTCACATTGAAGTTGATTGAAGCTGATAACATAAAATTCCACGTGATATTCTTACCTGAGCTTTGCACTGACCGTGTGGGCAGTATCCTTGATCTATGAGGATAGGATTATCCACATTAGTCATGGTAATATCCTCGAAATGCATACCGCTTGCAGAACCAGCACTAGGGCTACCAGGCCATGTCTTGATCCTCACGCCATTTTGGGCATTGGTAATGGTGCAACCGGTGACTGTGATTCCACTTACAGGTTCCTCGTTCTTGTATCTTCCAAGGCTTCCAATGCTGATACCATGGCCAGGTCCGCATGCTACTTTTGTGATAGTAATGTCTTGGCTTCCATCACCAAGGGAGATACAATCATCACCAGTTCCAATCTTAATATCGGTAATTGTAATCCCAGATGAACGTCCAATGTGGATTCCATCTGTGTTGGCGCTGTCTGCAGGTGCAGTGATGGTTAGTTTTTCCATCTGCATGCCTTTGCAGCCCAACAAGATTATGTGGAAATATTTGCTGTTTAGTGATGTTATGTCCGTGACTACTGCATTTGTGACGAAGCTGAACTTCAAATTCTGCGTACGTTCATTTTGAAACATTAAGAACCACATATTAATAAATAATAATAAGTGATTAGTGTCATATATATATATATAGAGAGTGATGGAAAATCTATTGCA
This sequence comes from Juglans regia, assembly GCF_001411555.2. Classification (NCBI taxonomy): domain Eukaryota; kingdom Viridiplantae; phylum Streptophyta; class Magnoliopsida; order Fagales; family Juglandaceae; genus Juglans; species Juglans regia. The sequence continues at coordinate 44,433,268 of NC_049901.1, forward strand.
TGCCGATCAATTCTTACAGCGGCAAGTACTCCGCATGAGTTGAGGTTATTGGGACAGACATTTGATTTCCAAGCAGTTTGTCCTTGCCCATCGAAAGTTCCACCCCCAGACAGAGTGAACCCATCAACATGAAGGAATTGGATCCAGAAATCCTGGAATTTACTGGGGTCTGCTGGAGCCTGGATGGTGCCCTGATTGTGGAATTCAATAGGGCCCTTGCAAGGTCCTGCTAAAGTCACTGGACCTAATTTGAATATCCCTTTTGGAACCACAACTTGGTTTTTACCTGCTGCTGCGCATGCGTCTTTCCAAGCACTGGTCAAAGCCTGATGATTACAGAAACCGAAAACGGAAAAAAGAGTAAATTAAGCCTTAATTCTTCTTTTTAGATCATAAGTGGTACTACTGATGAAGATCAATATTTTTGATAAGTATAGCATCTAAACATTTATGGTGATCAACAAAATGGAATTGCAGTAGTACTGCATGCATATTGCATCATATATATATATATATATATATATGTATGTGTGTGTATAGGTGTATATACCGCGGTCATATCTGCACCAGGCTTTGCTCCATGTGTCGTCACATCAAAAACTGCGGCTTGAGCATGATTAATGGCATTAAATGCCACCAGAAACGCCAAGGACATCAACGCGAGCTTTAAATTCACAGCCATCTTGATCTTTTACCTATCAGTCTATCGCTCCCCAGCTTTCTTTGTCTGATCTAGATGTGTTTGCAACAATGATCGATGAAAAGATCCTTTGGTTTACCCAGCTATTTATACTGCATGGGTCTTGAATCTAAACCGTGCGTCCAAACTTGTTGAAACTGTCAATCGATCGTTTCCTAATCTTATGCAACACCTTTAATAAGTTTTATGGTATTTAGTTTATTCAACTAATTCAATGACTTCCTATTCTTAGCTTGGCTTCGTACCCTGGAGCTCTCACTCAACTGCAGTAACACCCGGACCATTTATTTGTTTATTTTTATTTTATTTTCTTTTCTTTTCTTTACACGTTATTTTTTTTTTCATTCTACACGTTTTATTCTTTCCGTCTATATTTCTTTTTCACCCGTAAGTTCTTTCGTCCACTCCATGCACACACACGGCACATCCGCGCACACGTCTCTCTCGACTCTCTAGGGTTTTTTTTTTTTTTTTTTTGTCATCATTTCAGCTATATATTTGCACGTTCTTCATCCTCAACGAAAACCTAGAGTTGCCTCTCTGCGTTCTCGATTTATCGTTCATCAACCTTGCCAGATCCACCGCTAACCCACCAACATCGAAAGACAGCCACTGCCTCCACGTTCAGAAACGCCCAACAATAGCAGTGCACCGCAACAACGCCTCACGCAAGACTCTGTTCTGCACCACCATACCCCACACTAAGCCGCCCAACGTAGAAGTTTTGTCGCACACAGACCCGTAGCCATCCTCCACCTAAAGCTAGAGCTGCCGCTTCAGTTTTCTTCCTTTTCTCCCAGTTTCCCCACCACCAATTGACGAGAACAACCACCTACTTAGTAGACCGAAACTCCCCTGTTTTAGCCACCGAAAACAGAGCAACCCAACCCGGTGCACTTGTCGTTCAAAGCCACCACACACGGTGCCAGCACTTCCACGTCGTTACCACCGGCACAAAGAACTCCAACGGTCACTCCACGCCACTCCTTTTCGGTAAGCCACTGACAGCACCTGTGTCACTCTCTCGGCTTACTCTATGTCTTTCATTTTTTTTTCTTTTCCTCATTCGTTGGTCTCTCTCTCTCTCTCTCTCTCTCTCTCTCTTGTTTAGTGCTCCGCCGAGATCACCATCGTCTGCCTCGCCCCTTGCCTACGTCGCACGCTGCCGCTTGATTTCCTCCATAAGTAAGCCCTGTCGTACATGTTATGTTGATTTAAGTAGGTTTTTTTTTTTGTTAGTTTTCAAAGAATTAAATGAAATTACCGTAATACCCTTTACCACATGTTATATTAATGGGCTTTTAGACTTTTATTATGTACTAGTACACTCTTATATAATTAGGATTACAGAAAATCACTTAAGTATTTTAACATATTATTTAAGTAAAGATTTATTTTTAAGAGCAAATAATATTAGTGTAATGTTGTTTTTTTTTTTACACTTTAGATATGATTTAGTCTATTTAAAAATAGTTACGGTTTAATTCTAAAATATTCTGGGATAATTATATTATCTAGTATTAAACCTTCTAAATTGTTTTCAATAATAAATAGGATGTTTATTTTGTACTATTGGTAGCAAATTATTTTTATAGTAAGTGTGTAATTTTATTTTTGAACATTTAAATTATGATTAAAGCTATTTTTTTATGAAATTTTTACTAGTACTTATCTTAAATGTTGATTGATATCAACGAAATTTAGAGAATGAGGTTATTTTGGGAATTATGAGAATTTTAAGTTTTGTGGAATTAAATAGGTTATTTTAAAAGTTTAGGATTAAATATCAAAATATGAGATTAATTTAAAATTTACGAGAATTATGTGATTATTTTATAGGTGACGATTAATTATTATTCGACATTTTGAATGAATTTTTGAAAAAGCTAAGAAGTCCAAGTAAGTGGGGTTCCTATACTAGACTTTGCATTAAAATAAAATGAGGTGAGGTTATTTTTTGGAAAATATACATATTTGATTTTGAAAAGAAACTTGAACTACCTCAGTTATTTGTTCTACATTACTCACGAGATTCTGTTTAAGAAGAAATTATTTTCTGTCATGACTGGTGTAGACATGAGTTTATTTTAGACATTCTATTTCTGAACTTTGAAAAAGAGAGAGAATATGAAATTTTGTGCATAAATTATGTTGTGATATGATTTTGTTCTATTCTAAACACATTAATTTTATATCATGTAATTGATTTTTTTGTATTTACTTTTACTTTGATTGTCATCATTTTTCACAATAGATAAATCTCTCATGCATGCATGTGTCGACCCAATTAAACCCAAAAGATTTTCAAATTGGGTAGAAAAGAAAGACTATATATAGAATTAGGAAGTGTTCTATATGAACCACTTCATAGCTCGTAAAGCATAGCCCCTAATGAGGGAGATAACGTGATCTAGCTGTCACCAATTGTACGTACGTCATCGGTATTTAAATAAGTTGATAGGAAAGAGAAATTTAATCCACCTTTTTAATTATGTACATTCTCAAACACATCTGCGTCACGCTCCACTTGACCCCACATAATAAGCGGGTCAAAATGTAAAATATTTATTTAAAATAATAGATGAATTTGAGGACTGTTCATCTAGATTTCGAACTGAATACTTGAGTGTATACTTGACCCAAAGCTCGAGTATCAAATTTGAGCCGAGTTTTGATCCAAATATACTTGAGCTATGACCAGAACCGAAATCTGGATGAATCTAGATTTTTAAAATCCAGAAACTTGGATTTTTTTTTTTTTTTTAACAAAAGCCTATATTATTCAATTTTTTCAAGAAAAAGATAATGTTGAAAAGCATAATTTTTTCTTTTTAATCTAAAAGCCTATATTCTATCACAAACTTTTAAAGAAAAAATGTTGAAAAGTATATTTTTTTATATATAAAACAACTAATTACCTTTTTAACTAAATGCATCTAGAAAAAAAAGAAATTCAATATTTATCATGTAAAATGCATGCAACACATAATATAATTCACTACATAATACATTATTTAGTATTTATACATTATATTACAAAGCACAAAATTACAATATATGAAAATTACATATCAAAAATGGATTACAGAGAGCCAATACATGATACTGTGTCTGCCTCATGCAATCAATGCATTCCTCCACAGCTGATACATGTGTATTGAGAACCTTCATCTGCGTCTCCTTTCTCAAATTTCGCACCAGGCAAAGCTACATCCCCTGTTTGTCACATGAAAACATACATCTCAATTCATGCACTCCTTTAATTATTTCATGTCTAGTCGTGCAATCACAAATTCATAAATCTCAAATTCAAGGTCATCATGTCTAGTCCTGCAATCTGAATATAAGAAGCATATATCTCTGCACGTACGTATGTTGTTAAGTGTTGAACCCAAAGTCATCCATTAATATTACAGGCCATTTTCTATTTATTATCAAGTATAATCTATGATGGATGTAAGGCCCAGTCTCTTCATCAAAGTGGCCCGGATCAGTGCGTGAAAATGGCCCAGCCATTTTAGTGTCTAGTGAGAGTCCCGAACGACGTCGTTTTTGAGGTGAGTGTTTTCTTCTTCAACTTCCGTTTATTTCTCCCTTCTCTTTCCGCATTTTCTGTTTCAGTTTCAATTTCTTCCGCAACTCTCCCTCTCCCACGTCTCTCTATTCTCTTTTCGGTTTCATTTGTATTCCTTGTTGTTGGCGTTACTTTGTGGTTTCCGAATCTCATACCCATAGCTCCCCATTTCCGTTTTCACTTAAAATCAATTCCTCCATTGCAGCAGTTCACACAGTGCTCCCTCGCGTTCCTCCAGTCGGCGGCTGTTTCTCTTCCTCTTGTTCAGGTTTTCATCTTCAAGTATAACCTCTTCTCCTTCCATTTTTTTTGTTTTGCAACAAGACTCTGTTTTAATGCATCCTCTCAGCCGATCCTCTCTTCATTTCTTTTCTGCAGTTTTTGGTCCTTGCCGTTAGGTTGAGTGGCATTTTGTGAATTTCTGGTTGTTGTGCGTCGTGAGTATTTCGAGTTGGTGTGTTTCGGGTAGGTATTGAAGCCTTTGTTGGAATTTCTTATTGCTGTAGCATACTCATATAGTTTCTTCTTCGAATTTATTTTGATTTACCCTCATTTCTGCAATTTTGTCTTTGCCGTGAGGTTTGAGTTTTCGTTTTGTGGGTTTCTGAGTTTGTCTTTCGTGTAATCGTTGAAGCCTTTGCTGGAGTTCTAGTTGCCATAGGTAAGTTTTCTTGCCTCTGTTTCCCGCGCACACACACACAGTTACACTTCCTCTCATTGAATTTTTGTGGGTAATGTTTTCAGTTTTAGATTAGTTTAGTGGGCGGCTCTTTGGGCTTTTCTTGGTATAATAAATTTCTTGTGGTGAATTGTCCTAGGTTTGGATTATTTGAAGTTACATTGTAGTGGAATTGTTGGATTGGTGGTTGAGAAAATATTTAGAAGTATTGGTTTATACTTTCTGTTATGGAGTTGTGAATGGAAAGAAGTGTGCTTTGTGAAGTGTTGTTTGGTTAAGTTGGTGGTAATTGTTTGAAATTGTGAATTGCTGGAAAAAGTGTGAGTTATTGGGATTTGAGTTGACATTAGTTTTGACGCTTGTATAGGACAATACTGAGTTTGGTATAGAATATTTTGGGTCGAAGTGTGGGCTGTCCAGATTGTTATTTGGCTGTTTGAGTTTGATTAAACTCGCTGAGTTATGGTCTAGAATTTGGGTCTTGAGTTGTTTAAGCCTAATTTTTGTATTGTTGGACTTTAATATTTAGTTTATATTATTTTATGAATAGGTGACGAGACGGATAGAGACCGTATTCAAGTCATAGATAATACGCTGCAAGAGTCAGGTAAGCGGGGTTCTTATGCTATGCTTTACACGAATTATCGAGACTGAGGTTGATTTTCTGAAAACTTTGCATATTTTTGTGATGAAATGAGAACTTGGGAAAAACAAAACCAACATCGGTCGTTTATTTGCATACTCATGAAATCTGTGTGGAAAATGAAAAATATGTTCTGACATGCATTGTGTAGACATGAGCTAATTTCTGTCATATGATTTCTGCTTACTGAATTGTTGATAACTCACCCCCTATCATTATAATATTTTTCAGATGATGTGGTGAGTTCAAATGAGGACCTGAATTAGAATGCTGTTTGTGTTTAAGCTGAGGAGATGTTGGTAGAAGAAGGACTTCTGGTGTTTTTAGTTTTAATGCCTTTGAGTTTTATTTATGTCTTGAGTTTAGTAAGATTTATAAAATATTTAGTTGGTTTGTTATGACTACCGGGAGGTTATGGACCCCTTTGATTTATTATTTTTGCATTAAAGATTGTGTGGAGTTTGTAATGAGATTATTGAGAAGATATGAGATTGATTTCATTTATGAAGTTTTTGGAGATTATTCTTTGGATGTGTTGGGAGACATGTTTATGAGTTACAGGTAGTAATTCTCCAAGCCACCCGGATTTGGGGTGTTACAATGTACGTTAGACAACTTGAAAAACACAAGCAAAGGCTTAGGACCTTAGGTGCAGCACAAACGAGCATAAATTAATTGTAGACAACTTGAAAAACACAAGCATCAGTAGAGCATAAATTACCTAGTACTCTTATTACTCAACAGATTGGGATAGGTACAGGAGAACTATAGTTGGGGAAGCTCATGTCAAATCCAAGCCATTGCCATCACAACCTCACAACCCTTGTCCATATTCACCTGAGAGGTACTCCAAAAACCATGAAAAGGACACTTTCAGACTCACAAACAACAAAGGGTAAAAAGGGCACTATATATGAAGCAGCAAGAGCAACTGACATGTTTATAAGCACTGTATCTAAAACAGGAAGAGCAAGATATCTAAAACTTGATTAAATTAGAACAAAAACTAACTAAAAATAATTTATTATGTCATTCATTGCCATTTTCTCTTTAAAAGATTCTGCAATAGTTTAACTTATCGTAAACAAATAAAAACATTCTGCAATAGTTAAGAAAGCACAATCTGACTTTATGTCCAAACCAAGTACTCCTTAGCTCTATTTTATAGTAAAATGCAGGATCCTTTTTTTGATAAGCAATAAATCTTCATCAATATGTGCAACCCAAACACACAAGAAGTATACAAGAGACACACCTATCTAGAAGGTGAAAAGGATACTAAAAATTCATGTAGTTTAAATCCATTTAGTCTAGAGACACAGTCCAAAGGAAACGAGTGTGGATAAATAAATTCTTAAGCTCCTCCAACCTTGTACGATGTATTATTTCTCACATTCTAAATATGTCAAATGTGGCAAATAGGGACCATCACAGTAAGATGAAATAATATAAATGAGATCCATGTTAGAAAGCATTTAATTTGTCTCACACAATCAGTCATACCATTGTAGCTTACACAGTATTATGGAAGGGTTTTCTCTCTTGTAAAGCTTTCAGGATTACATGTAATAACATCTTTACAATTCTACAACATAATCTATCTACCCTAATAAAGGTTGAGACATTGTTTTTTCCACCAAAAAGAGCTCCTACTGTTTCCCCACAGTCAATCCCTGCACTAACCCTCTCCCGCCAAAACCCATCACTTTCACTCCCTCTTCAAACCTTACCCACCGAATCCAAAATTAATCCCAAGATTCGACTTTCACCTCAAAGTCTAAAACCCATCACAATCGAATACATAGTAGCACTGGGTATAAAAGATAAAATAATAAGATAGCAGAAAATAAAACCTCTAATCATTGAACCCACAATCCATATAACTAAAAGATACAATATACCTCAACCACGCCCCATAATACAAACCCAAATAAAAGACAACCCACAAATCTATGCATCAAGAGGGAACAAGTGTAAGAATTGCAAGAAGAACATGAAAACAGGATTGAGAATAGAGAATAAAAGGAATGCACGAAAATCTTCTGATTCATTGTATCATTTCACTTACGCAGTGCCATTGCTTTATGCTAAAATGGACAGACACTACTAACAAACAAGGAATATTCGTACTGCCTCTATTCTGTACAGCCACAAATAACTACCTCTAAATTTACATAAAAATACATTACAACTCATCTATAAGAGGGACCATTTAGTAAATTCACTGAAGGATTATTACAAGGGGCAGATTCACTCGATGGAGAGTGTGGCTGCATATCAGGATCTTTGATGCTGTCATGAGCAGCTGCATCCACATGATCTGGACTAATGGAAGGACTGATGCCATGCTGCCCTAATACCCCCCACAAGATGGAGAATAGATGTTTTCTATTCCCATCTTGGAGAGATGTGAGTAAAGAACATAAGAAGGTAGGGACTTAGTGAAAATGTTTGCAAGCAGTGAAGTTGTGTGAACATGATCAGTCTTGATGCTTCCTTCTTGAATTTTGTCTCGAACAAGATGACAATCTACTTCAATGTGTTTTGTCCTCTCATGAAAAACTGGATTGGCTGCTATATGTAAAGTAGCTTGGTTGTCACAAAAAAGTGCAGTTTGTGGGTGAGAGATGGAAAGATCCTTGAACAGCCACTATGTCATCGACATAAACAAGTAATGCAGTAAAATTGGTAGTAGTAATGAGAGTAAAGAGGTTGTAATGAGCCTTGGATTGAGTGAAACCAAATTGAACCAAGGAAGTAGAGAATTTATCATACCATTGTCGTGAGGCCTGTTTAAGCCCATAGAAACTTTGTGTAGCTGGCAGACCTGGCCAGGTTGTCCTTTGGTGTATCCAAGTGGCATTTTCATGTATATTTCTTCATTTAGCTCTCCATTAAAGAAAGCATTGTTAACATCGAATAGGTGGAGATTTTTTTTTTTTTTTTTAAATTGAGGTCACAACCTCTTATTATAAAAACCCTCACTACAGCGGAGAAACAACCATAGAAAAAATTACATCAAGAACGAGTATAAGGAATCCCCAATTTGTCTAAGCAAACTAAATCTCGAAGTTTACTGTTCACATAGTTTTCCCCATAAAATCTTCTATCCTTCCTTTTGCCCCTTCCTTAGCCAGAAAATCCGCAACCATATTCTCTTCTCTGAAATTGTGTCAAATCCGAGGTTGGAGCAACCTGACCAACATCTTTACTTCCTCCAAAAAATTCCATAAATACCAATATTTACAATTCCCCGTAACCAACCATCCAACCACTATCGTAGAGTCAGACTCTACAAAGAAGTCCCTCAACCCAAGAGCATGACACAGTCGTAATCCATCCAGTAACGCATGATACCCTGCAATTATGTTCGTCACTTGGCCATAAAAATGAGCAAATCCAGCCAAAACTCTCCCATGTGAATCCCGAATAACACCTCCACCACTTGACATCCCTGGATTACCACAAGATCCACCATCCACATTTAGTTTTAACTTACCTATATCTGGCGCTGTCCATGTTATCCATTTCGGCACTTTCAAATGCACTAGCACAATGGGGCAATTTAAATCCTACAGCACATATAAACCTTAGGCTTCCATTTTCTGAACTGACGTAATCTGCTAATAACCTCCATTAACGTGAGTTTCACCATCCGGATCATACTCCTCAAGTCATAACTTGTAACTTCCATCCTCGCTTTGCATCTAAATTTCCAAAGAGTCCAAGAAATAATAATTGGAAGTACCCCTTTAATCCATCCAACCTGAAAGGAGCCCCTCACACGACCCCACCAGAAATTCATCACGCATTCCCAGTTTCGAAATTGTGGCCTCCTCACTCCACATCTAGTTGCAAAAAACCTCCAATTTTCAGTCGGCCCCTCCCCTTCCCAAAGTACATGATTTAATGTCTCCACTTTGGGTTCAATACATCAACAACATTTGGAACACATAGGAATCCCAAGTTGTTTGATCACTGCATCAACAGGCAATGCTTTACTTCTCGCCCTCCAGTACATAAAAGACATCTTTGCCGGCACATAATCCTTCCACAACCACCTCCTCCATGGGCAAACAATCCCCTGCTTTCGAGTGCATGATTTTCTCTACCATCGGTGCTGCAACAAGAGTTCTCAACAAATCCAAAGTACACCCGTTTGTATCCATCACCTCACACACCTTCAAGTTTCTATTCCCAACCACCGGATGCTCCTCCGCCAAAGGCCCATCTCCCACCCAATTTTCATACCAGAAATTCACCTCCCCATTCCCGATCTGCCATCTTGAATTACATAAAACGGTTGGTATTAATTGCATAACCCCTTTCCAAAATCGATTTCCTCTTCCCAAGGACATGATCGAAGAAATGTGTAAATTACCCACATATTTGGCAGAGAAAAAATCCAACCACAGTGAACCTCCCATAATTAATTTCCAATCGAACTTCATAAGTAAAGAATTTTGAACCTCATCCAAATCACTTATCCCAAGACCACCTTCCTCGACCAGCAAACAAATATTCTTCCAATATATCTACTTCCTCTTTTTGTTTTCCATAGAAGAATCCCATAGAAAATTTGAGAAAGATTTTTTAATCACCGACATTACCCCCTTTGGAAAATTCAATACTGAAAGCATATGAATTGGCATACTGTTCAGAACATGTTTTATCAAAATAATTTTACCTCCAAAAGAAAGCAATTTGCTTTTCCAACCCGCTAATTTCTTTTGAATTTTTCCCAACAGCGGATCAAACATATTTATTCGCATTTGCCCCACATGTAATAGGATTCCCGAATATGTACACAGCCAAGCTCCTTCTTCAAATCCAAATATTTGTTTTAAAGCCTGTTTCCGATCAACCGAGATATGCTTGGAGAAAAACAAAGAAGACTTATGAGGGCTAACCAACTAACCAGACATATTCTCATATTTGTGCAGCACTTCCATTACCTTCCAATCACAAAAATCAAGAGATCATCCACATACAACAAGTGACTTATCAAAGTTCCTCCATTGGGATTAAAATCCTTTATCCTTCCTAACTGAAACTCCTTACGTAGTATTCGCGACAACACTTCCTCTGATAAGATAAACAAATAAGGTGATAAAATGTCACATTGCCGAAGACCACGAGAAGACTTAAAAAAGCCCTAGTACATCCATTCAACATAACCGAATAAAATGGAGAAGAAATACAATTAAAAATCAAGTCTCTCCATTTATCTGAAAAACCCAATAGTCTCAAAACCTCTAGTAAAAAATGTCAATTCACCCGGTCATACACCTTGGCCATATCAATTTTCAACATAACATTGCCGCCATATCAATTTTCAACATAACATTGCCACTCCTGACCTTCCTATTAATCATGAACAATCTCTTGTGCAATAGCCATGTTATCAAAGATACTTCTTCCTAGAATGAATGCGGATTGTTCGGAAGAAATAAGCCGGTGAAGAATAGGTGCCATACGAATTACCATAATTTTCGCTATGATTTTGTAAGCCACTAAACATAGGCTAATTGGTCGAAATTGTCCAAACCCCATAGGTTCGTCAACCTTAGGAATGAGTAATAAATTTGTCAACCCAAAAAAAGTCTTGAACGACTTCCCCTCAAAAAATTCTCGAGCCATATCCAGAAAATCCTGCTTAACCTATCCCATGCAAGGGTAAAGAAATTTGCAGAGAACCCATATGGCCCCGAGCTACTATCCGATGGGATGGACCAAAGCGCCATCTTAACCTCCTCCATAGAAGGTACGACACACAGTTTCATTCTCCTATACTGAAATTGCCAGCAAAAGTAAAGAGAGCGATTCCTCATCAAAATGTGCATCTTCCGTCGTTAGTAGCTCCTGAAAAACTCCACCGCACCATTATGTACTTCCTCCACAAATTGTAATACATGTCTAGTCTCCATCCTCATTTGATCAACCTTATTATTTTTCTTCTTTACTCTCATCATCGCATGGACAAAAACTATATTAAAGTCACCCTCCGCAATCCATTTCACGCGAGATTTTTGGCATCTTAACATTTCCTCACAGTGCACCCATTGTAAATGCAATTGTTTACACTGCAATAATTCATTTTCTTCCTGTTGACTATAGCTTCCAATAACAACTTGCTCCAGCCCAGAAATGTGGTCTTCAAGCTTCAGTAAATCCACTTTAGATCTCCCCCAAAGACATCTAAATTCCACTTCCTCAAAGCTCCTTTCAACAACTTCAGTTTTTTGCTCATGTGCACCATTGGACTTCCATCAATTCTCCCATCCCATACCGCCTTTACTAATGGCAAGAATTTCTCATGAGTACCCCACATGCGCTGAAAGCAAAAAGGCCTCACCACAATGCTCATTTCACAAACTAAAGAAACCATCATTGGAGAATGATCCAAAGATGTTCTTGGCATATATTCTACACGAGCATCACCAAATAAATTTAAAAATTCCATATTCTCCAGCACACGATCCAACCTTGCCCAAATTTGTCTCCCCCCTAACCTTCCATTGCACCATGACAAGCGCTGCCCCTCATAAGCAAGATCTAACAACCCATAATTGTGAATACAAAGATTAGGAGACGTTTGGATTTGAAGTTCACTCAGCTCATCTCAACTCATCTCACTACTATTCATTACTATTCAGCAACTTTAACTCACAAATCTTACTACTATGCACAACTCATCTCACTACTATTCATAATTCATCTCAACTCATCTCAAGTCATCTTCGAATCCAAACGTCTCCTAAATTCGGTCCTCGTACAATGCGCCTGCAAAATACCACCCCTTTTTTTGTCATCGTTTCGAATAACATTAAAATCCCCTCCAATTAACCATGGTCTGCTACCTGGGTCTTGTCCCTTTAAAAAATCCCAATGCTCCATATGCTTCCATCAGAAACAACTCGCATAAACAAAAGTCGAGAGCAGTCGCTTATTTCCTTGCACAAACCACCCACTCAACGCCTGATCCAACTTTGACACCAATTCAAATTCAAATTCAAAATTCTCATTCCAAAAAATCTAAATGTTTCCCCCAACCTTGGCATTCTCACAAAAATTAGGCAATTTCATCCACCTTGCCCACCTACCACATTTATTCACCCTAAGAAAAGGTTCTAAAAGAGCCACCACAAATGGACAGCTGTTATTTAAAATGCGTCAAAGTTTACTTTTCAACAAAAGAATTTCCCTAATATTCCACGTAAGTATGTTCCATGGTTTAAAGAAATTTTTTGGAACAAGTTCGTCGCTCCAGAACAACTATTGATTTTTCTTTCCTTACCCCTCATAATTTCCTCAATGGCACATTCATATCCAAGTCCGAATCAAAACATTTTGCTGTCAATTCGTTCAATTCCTCATCAAGCTCCACATCTGAGATAGATTGACAATGAGAAAATAGAGCATCATTACCAAACATGTCCACCCCCAGAGGTCCCCTATCAACCATACATCCCACTTCGAATTCCAGAGCCTCATCTATCAACCTCAATGCACTTCTAGGCAAGCTTCGACCAGTAACCCTCAATCCTAGATTCTTTTCCGGGTCTTCTTCAGTTAATTCAAACCAATTCTCACACCTTCCGAACATATCTTTTATCTATGTAGACTCCCCTTTATAAGCCTCATCTTGCCCTATACTACTATCCTAACCAAGATAACCTTCCAACTGACTATTAACGCCATCAGCACTCACAAGATCAAATTGGTTTTTATCATAGACCAGGCCATTCAATGAGACAAACAACACCCTTGTCTGCCTTCTTTCTAACACTTCCTTTCGTTCACGAATGGCATCCAGAATTGCCACTCTTCTCAGATTAGAAGAGGACCCTGCCATAAGCCCCTGCTCTGTTTCTGACTTTTCCTTCTCCCGAACTCCCACTACCTTCCAAATCAATTTCATCCGCTCTATTTTATCCTCTACCTTCTTTTCCAATCCCTGTTTTTTCTAGACTTGATCTCGACACAAGCACTTGTTTTCCAAATGATCTTGTTTCCTACAAAGCAAACAAAACGCTAGAAGCGTTTCAAAAATCGCCTCTTGGTAATGACTAGTTTCCAGCCTTGTATTTCCCAACCAGAATGAATGTCGCATGGCTTAGAAACATCCATTTCCACACAAATACGCGCTACCTCCGGACGAGTCACACAAGCAGTCACATTATCCCTATTCAAGAAACATCCAAACCCCCTCCAATATTTCGTAAAATCGATTGATGAAAATAATTTGGAGGCAAACCTGTTAAGGTTAACCAAACCGGAACCCAAGGGGAGTCTTCTTCCTCAATGAAATCTGGCGTCCAATGAAACACCCTATACAGTACCCCTTCCACCTCAAAATTCTCTCAAGCCATCACACTAATGAAGTCCTCCTCATTCGAAATTCTTATGAGAACATTCCGAGGATTTTTCAATTGACCCACCACTAGCACCGAACGTAGCCCCATCTATTCTTAATAAATCCACGGACATGGTCAAGAGACGGCCGACGACGTAAAAATTTTAAAACCACAGAGAGTTTGGACAATTCCGCCAACTGTTTGATCTCTGCCTTTGAGAATAGAAAGAACATATCCCCATCATTGAATCTTGGATCCCAAAAGGGAATATCCACCTCTGGAAGCATTTTGGGCTTAGAAATGACAACATCAACAAACGCCAACCCCTCCGACGTCCCAACACTCCCTTTTGACATTACTATCTGCTTACGCGCACCAATCTAATCAGGATCCTCCCTAGCAATGCCATGACCTACCATCAAAGATGTAGGCCCAGCGGCCAGTGCCATGCAAAAAGAGAAAAACCTACTTCACCAAAAAATTGCCTTGCATAAATTACAAAATAGTTTTTTCAAAATTCAAACTACCCTTGCTACCGTTATATCTTTGGTACTGATCGAATTGGTGGAGATGCCACCCTTTGATTGCAGCCAAAGAAAATATAGTTCTAACAGTTACAATCTTTACTACTGGGGAAAAGGTTTCATGGTAATCCACCCCTTCTTGTTGAGTAAAACCCTTAGCAACTAACCTTGCTTTCTTCCTTTCAATGGTACCATTAGAATGGCACTTAGTTTTGTATACATATTTGCAGTCAATGGCAATTTTGCTAGGGGGTAAGTCTGTGAGGGTCCATGTATGGTTAAGCTCTAAAGCTTCAATTTTTTATCCATTGCCTTACACCAGTCAAGGTCCTTGGAAGCATGTGTGTAAGTGTGTGGATCATGATTAGAGGAGATAGTAGCAAAGAACATAGAGAAGGCAAGAGATAAGTTGTGATAAGAAATGGAAGAAGCTAGAGGAAAAGGTATACTTGTTGGAACTGATTCCATGCTCACTGATTGAGGGGATGAGATTGAAGTTGCATGCTGGCAATGGAAATCCTGGAGGTATTGAGTGGCTTTTCTGGTTCGAGTGGATCTTCTAAGAGGGGGAGGGGATTGGGAATTTGATATTAATGGAATGGGGGAAGTGGGAGGGGAAATGATAAGCAGGGCTGGTGATATGGGTGATGGTGGTTGTGGTTCTGAAATGATTGGCAAGGTAAAGCTAAATAATTTGAAGAAGTTGAACTAGAAGAATAGGGAGACTGAGTTGAAGCAGGAGGAGTTGGCAATGAAGAAAGTGGAATGAAGTTGGGTTGATGGAAGGAAAACACATGTTCATGGAAGGTAAAATCTCAAGAAATAAAAACTGATTGGGTGTTTAGATCAAGGAGCATATATCCTTTTACTCCAAAGGGGTAACCAAGAAAGACACAATATCTACCTCGAGGGTCAAATTTATGTCTATGTTGAGATATGGTAGATGCAAAACAAAGACATCCTAAGATTCTCATGTGAGAATATATACCCAGGTTATACTTGGGTTTGTGACGCGGTCACCAGCTCGGATAAAATCCGGGCCGAAACCAGCAACCGGAATCCAGTTAAAAAAAATCCGCGTTTTCAACTAGGCCGGAAAAAAATCCGACCTAGATAAACAGTCCTAAGATGAAGTGTGAAATTGAGATTCATGCCCAAAACTTCTACTTTAATACTATATTAAATTAATAATTGTTCCAAAAGATTAAGTATTTGAATTATACTCTCTAGATAATGAAGAAACGCGCGGACCGAGAGAAATGGGATTGATTTAACTTCAACATAAGGAGAAAAAGATCTATGTTTGATCTTTCGAGAAATGGGAAAGACCTATGTTTCTAGCTATTAAAAAAAATGGGATTTATAGCTAGAAAGACAAATTTTTCAAAAAAATTTAAAAATGTGATTAGAATTGAAAGTACAAGGAGTTTTTTCTAATAATATTGTACATTTATAAAGCGAGTCTCAATCGGGAAAGTTATTGACCAAATTTTCCTAAAACTAAACATGGTTCGAATGTAACACGCCATGCATGCGAATGTAAAATTGCAAGTTACTTGGCGTCCGAATGTAAATTAAGACAAATATTAACGTCAGAATGTACTAATGATCACTTCGTGTTCAATTGGATTTCATTTTTAAAAAAAATGACTACCCATGCATGTAATGATATTTAATGTCCAAATGTTATGTGTATATTAATTAATTCGAGCATAAATTAACTACTTTATAATAACGTCCGAACATAATTACTTTGTGTTCGAACGTTATAATTTCATTAAAAACAAGGGACGCCATACAAATAAATTAGATTATTGCCCTACCATATACCGTCTGAACAGCTTTATGAGACAGTATTTAATCAGACGTTATAAATTATATACGTACGTTCACATGAAAACTAAACGCTCGGACATATAGAGTGGTTTAAATTTAGAGATGAGTTGAGATGGATTGTGAATAATATAATAAAAGTTGAATTATTTATTATATTTTGTACAGGAATTTAGGAAAATTATTTTTGAATTTGAAAAAGTTGAATTGTTTATTATATTTTGTGTGGAAATTTGATAAAGTTGTAATGATGAGATGAGATGAGTTGAAGTGGATTTTGAATGCAAACAAGGTTAAAAAACGTTATTTCATTTACAAAATGATTACATGCATACAAATTATAACAACCATTGTAACATTTAATTACTTTCGAATATATGTTATATAACATTAATTTACATACATTTGAATGTTTATCTATGCATGTTCAACCGTAACGTTTAGATCATGTCCGAATAATGTAAATATCATATTTCAACCCAATCCGGCCGTTTAATTTGTGACTGTTTTTTTTAATTTACATATATTTGTTTTTAGCAAATCCAAAATATATATAAAAAAAAAAAAAAAAGAAAAAAAAAAGAAGAAGAAGAAAGGAAAGACAGAATACCTTATTATATATATATATATGGCTAGTATAGCTTACAATTATATTGGTTCACCACTCAGGTCATCACGCATGCAAGCATGACGACGGGGGTGCAACGTCTAACTGTTTTCTAAACCTATGAATGAACTTATTCCATGCTGCATGCATATTTGAGATTTTGCATTTAATTAAGCATATTCAAAAGGAAGCTGGTTAATTAATTATAATTAGCACAAGCAGGAGGGTTCAATTTGCCAGAAGCTGAAGGCTTCAACACGTTCTTGCACTCGGATGTAATAGGGCCATCCTTTCCATTGTATTGCAAGCTAATGTCGCTCATCTGCACATTCTTGCAGGGAATGCGTCTGCTACATGTAAGCTTCACAGCCAGCTTAGTTGCGGATGTTCCCCGAATGTTCTTGAAGCTGACATTGCTAATCTTGACACGTGATGGAACCTATTTATGCATGCATGCAAATTAACGAAGTCATTAATCACAAATACCAAAATTAGTACTAATCTTAACTATTAGTTTCAGAAAATATTGTTTTTTTAAGTAATTAATTAATTATGTACCTCTGCTTTGCAGTGATCATAAGGGCAATACTCTTGGTCTATAAGAAGAGGAGTGCTGACATTGTTCATCACAATATCCTCAAAAAGCAAATGTGAAGCAACACCGCTAGGAGAATCTGGCCATGTTTTTACCCTAACACCGAACATTGTGCTGGTGAGGGTACAGTTCCTCACTGTAACTCCCCTAACAGGTTGTTCGTTATGGTACTTTCCTAAGCTTCCAACGCTAATGCCATGTCCAGGTCCACATGTCACCTTTTCAATGTTAATTTGTTGGCTTCCATCACCAAGAGAGACACAGTCATCCCCTGTTTTGATGTCTGCGCCAGTAACATTGATCCCGGATGACAAGCCAATATGAATTCCGTCTGTGTTTAGGCTTTCTTGAGGCGCTCTGATTATAATATGTTGGAGGGTCACGTTCTTGCACTGCAATATGTTCATGTGAAACAACTTGCTGTTCAGCGAACTTATGTCCTGAATCTTCGAGTTGGTGATCGAAGTGAATGCCAAATTCTGCGCATAAAACCAAAGAATTATAATATTTAGGCTTATTATACGCATTATGTGCCATATTGAAAAAAAAAAAAACAACATTAACATATATATATATATATGTATGTATGTATGCATGTGAGATGGTACGTACAATGGGCATTGAATTGCATGTCCCAGTTTTTGAACAGTTATTTTGGGACCAAGCAAGTGATCCTTGGCCATCGAAAGTTCCTGCTCCTGAGACCATCAATCTGTCGATGTTTTGGAAACTGATCCAGCCGTTAGGGGAGTTGAAAATGTTGAGGTCTATTGGAGAAAGAAGGTTTCCTTGAACCTGAAGACTGACTGGTGCCTTGCACGGTCCTTGGAACGTTAATGAACCAACCATGTATTTCCCGTTTGGTATCAAAACAGTGCTAGGATCTGTCGACACGCATGCCGCCTTCCAAGCAGTACTGATTGCCTAATCAAAGACCACCATTAATCCCAGAAATTAATTAAAAGAAGAGAAATAAGAGAGATATTTATATATATATATATATATATATATATATATGTCACGTTAATATCTTCGAAATCCAAATGACATGAAGAACAATCGAGTTACATGCATGCAATTGCTTTTACCTGGCTATCATCTGACTTGCCATCCGCCTTTGCTCCAAAGTTTTTTATGTTGAAATCTGCACCATGGGCTATTCTGATAACTGAAAGCAAGATTAATATTAGGAGACATGTTGCTCCGGCCATGAGATGATCAGTATTTTTTGAAACCATGTTTGGATTTCTTTTTTTTCTTTTTTTTCTATGGTAAAAGTCTTTGCTTCTTTTTAGCTTGAATTGTTAGGACGGAGATGCGAGTTTCCCAACGATCGATAGGGGGTTTCATTTATATATAATATGTAGCAGAGTAATAGATCATGATATTGCTCAACGCCACAAGAACTTCAAAAACCTAATATTAGGTTGGCTTATCTACAACCATTCAAACGTACGGTCAAATTATACCTTCCATTTTATCAGAAACCACTTGTGTGGTTGAAGACGATGATTATGGATCTCCAGCCAACGTAAAGACCTTATAAACTATGACTTTCGCATATAGTTGAACTGCAGGCCTAGGCCAGGAACCAACATAACTTGGTCTTTATTTAAGTTTGACTAAATTAGTTGACAATATTATAATTATTACACAATCTCTTCAGTCTATATATACCTGAGCTGTCTATATATGGTAGGTTTTTCTTCGTTGTTCAGGGACCAACAAAAGAAAATAATGGCCCTAACCATATATTTAGAGAAAGAATAATTATTCTCCTCAGTCACTATTTACTACCCCACACCCTATAAGAAAAAAAAAAAACTGTCAGATGTAAAGTGTGAAGGTGAATAGTGATTGATGTATAGTAAAACCAGCATGGCGCAATTGCTGTGGCAATGTTGGCAATGCTGTCTTTTATAAACCTTATAAGTAGTTAGTCAGGTGCTGGTCTTGTTGCCATATATGTAATGTGCTACGTTAAGCTTGATGTAGTAACAGCATGGGTGTCAGTACACGTTCAAAATTGAATGAAAGAAATGGTATGTACATTGTATTGTTTACAGTGCCCTTCAGAAACATTGTATCCTCGGGAACTCTCCTACACATTTTCCCCAGCAAACGATTACTAAAGAACGCATGGACACGTACAATGTTTTGGCAGTCAACTACATCCATGTAGTTTCTATGTATCCATGTATTAGTTCCAGGTGTGTGTTTTATCTATTGGCACAGACGAACACAAAAATAGGTAGATGGCATCATTTCCCAGCTACAGGTACTTCAAAATGAGGTTCTGTTCTCGGTGGCAGACTTGATCCGGCCTATGAAATCATCAATCGTCAATGTCCCAAGCTCTCCACCAAACCTAGATCTAATAGTTACAGTTTGCATCTCAACTTCCTTGGGGCCCACAACAGCCATTAATGGGATTCTCTGCTTCTCTGCATTTCTAATGAGTTTTGGCAAACGCTCTCCATGGCAAACTTCAGCTCGAATACCGTTTGTTTTCAATTTCTTCGTCACCTCATTGCAGAATTCAAGCTGTGTAAAGACATGGAACTATTTATTTAGTACTATCTTCAAACCTTCTTGGTTGCGCATGAAATTAAGATGGCCTTTTTGTAAAAATGTATACTATCTATCGGGAGCAGAATTGTTTCTTAGAATTTCGTGAAATATTCCCATTTCGAAATTTATGGTGATGGCTGCCGTACTTGAGCGGCCCCATTTACTATGAGGAAATTACGCCTCAGATTATGCAATATACAAAAAGGGCAATTCAAATTGCATAGGCAACCAAAAATGATCAAGAAATCTACCCAATAGATTCTGAAATTCAGAAGCATGTGTAATATATACCTGGATGTCTGTAACTGGTAAAACTCGAGCTTGGACAGGAGAAAGCCATAATGGAAAATCCCCTGCATAATGTTCTATGAGAACTCCAAAGAATCGCTCCAAGGATCCAAGAACTGCTCTGTGGATCATGATAGGCCGCTTCTTTTCTGAGTTCGAATCAACATATGTGATGTCAAACCGCTGCGGTAAATTAAAATCAACCTGTAAAGTTTGTCAAAAAAAGATATATTAATAACCATAAGAGGTCATTTATAAAATTCAAAACAGTTTTTTAACCTAAACCAATCAATCCATACACATTAAATTCTGCAAATTTTGAGTTCAGAAATTGCCTGTATGGTTGAGCACTGCCACTTCCTTCCTAGAGCATCTTCAATCTTAAGATCTATCTTTGGACCATAAAAAGCACCACCACCTTCATCAAGTTCATAGCTCCACCCTTTATCATCCAAAGCATCTCTAAGGGCAGATGTTGCTTTCTCCCATATATCATCACCTCCAACAGCTTTCTCTGGCCTCGTAGAGAGATTTACTTCATACTTGCTAAAACCAAATTGCAGTAATATTTCTTCTGTAAGATCTAGGACACCCCTGATTTCATCTTTGATTTGATCCTCTAAGCAAAAGATGTGTGCATCATCCTGCAAAAGAGATCCCAAGGTTGAACCAAAAACTATATAGATTGTGCGATTTTGAGACAACAGAGTGCAAAAGTCTATCCAACTGTTGTGCTATATTACAGTCACTATAAACCATAGAACAAGCAGACTTTGAATAATACTGCACCTGGGTGAAACCTCTTACACGGAAGAGGCCATGTAAACTCCCAGATAATTCATATCTATATACCGTTCCCAACTCAGCAACCCTAATAGGAAAATCCCGATAAGAGTTGAGCTTTCTTTTGTAAACCAGAATATGGTAAGGGCAATTCATTGGTCGAAGTTGATAAAGTTCGTCCTCGATGTTCATCTGATCATACATATTCTCCCTGTAGAAGTCCAAATGACCACTAATCTTCCAAAGATCTGCTTTGGCTACATGTGGAGTATACAACAGATCATAGCCACGTTCAATGTGTATTTTTTTCCATGAATCTTCTATCATGTGCCTCACAGTAGCACCCTTTGGATGCCAGAACACTAAACCACCACCAGCTTCATCCTGCGCAGTTGTAGCAAATAAGATGATGTATTGAATACAAGATTTAAATTTTGAATCAACAGCAATCTAACAACAAAATCCAATCAGGTAGAATAGTACATAATCAATCTGTACAAGCAGCATAGAACAATTTTGATATAATTCAAAATTAGTACCTGTATAGAGAACAGATCAAGATCTTGACCAAGACGTCTGTGATCCCGGCGCTTAGCCTCCTCTTTGAAGTGAAGGTATGCTTTCAACTGTTTTTCATCCTCCCATGCAGTGCCATAGATCCTCTGCAACATCGGTTTCTTTTCATCTCCTCTCCAGTAAGCACCAGCAACAGATTCAAGTTCAACAGCCTTCCTGTCAATATTTCCAGTAGATTCAACATGAGGCCCAGCACAAAGATCCCACCATTCATTGCCTGAAAAGAACATTATATAACACAATGAGGTAAGAAATTAGAAATGTTCAAATCTTCAAGAAAACTTCGCACAAGGAAAGAAGGTTACTTTCCCTCATCCTTTTACAAAACTAAGCAACGTTATACTTTGACAAGACTATCCCTAAAGCTAAAAATGAGAGAAAATGATTAATATATTAATATTCTAAAAGTCTCTCTCACGTGTTGCGTGTGGACCGAGACTTAAGGTCTAACACGTGAAATTTTTTACTTTAAATGGGAAATTGAGCAGAATCGGGATTTGAACACTGGACTATCTCATTCAATACCATGATAAATTATCACTAATCCCAAAAGCTCACGTTATTACAAAAAAAAAAAATTCAATCATTTAATCAATAAATAAAAACGATGGAAGGGAAGTTGTAGAATCATGAAAACATGAAGACATCGTTTACTTGTATATGATGTCAACGGAAGAAAACAAAAAGATTGAATTATAAAACTAAAAACATAGTCAAGGATTCAATCTCCAGTTCCCTTAGGCAAGAAGATTGAGATCTGGAGTCCATCCAACTATCTGCACACAACTATGTTAAATCAAGAAGATAATAACTTGAACAGCAATGCCAGACTAATAACTCAAGTTTTCAGTGTGAACAACAGCAACTAACAAAATCATTTTCCATGGCACACCCCTGCTCCCTCCCATTTACATTCCCCATATTCATCTTCCCATATCTATCTCCACTATAATTTAACCCTTGAACACTGAAAAGCCGATGCTACACAAGTCCATCAGCCAAATAAAAAAATTCTGCCTAGTTTAGCTCTCTAATACTGTAGTGGATGCAGCGTACAGATGATCTGCATCAATAGCTGACTTTATCAGACCCTTCAAAATCTCTCCACCAACAAATGAAAAGAGCAAAAGTGCCATGGCCTCACAAATTTTACATCCAGTGGCACAAATCACTACCAGATCAAGAAATTCTTCCGACATGTAAAACAGGGAACAGGCATAATTCATTAAAATCTATTGCACCAAGCATAAATCATATTTTGAAGACAGTTCACTTGAACTTGAAGGAACAAAAAAATGGACTGATGAGGCATCTGCAATAATTCAAGGGCAGAGAGACAGTGACTTGAAAATGCACAGCACAATGCAGCACCCATTCAAGTTGCACTTGATTGTTTAGCCTTTCACAACTTGATATTTTGAAAGAACCCCACAAAATTTAGAAGATCCTTAGCATGCCATTACTTGTCAATGACAATAGAATAGCATATGAAGGTAGAAAATTACTATCAAGGGAAAATGATTTGAAAACAGTGAGAAGTCATACCAATATGATAGATGGTAATGGGATCCTCCTTGATACTGTCCAAAATCTCTATTTTGTAAGGTTCATTGATAGCTGCTATTCTTCTCTGGGCTTCATCTCTTGAGACTTCCTCTCTTATAAGAGGTAAATTTCTAGCAATGATCCGGTCCTACAGATGATGTAAGAAATAAATTCTGTACCCTGAAACCATGGACTAATGAATGAAGAGTTTCCAAAGCTCATAAGCTTCCATTCTAAAAGTTCAAAAAAAACAAAAAAACTAAACAAGAAAACGGAACACGTGGATTGAGTATCTAATATGCTTACCATCTCCTTCTTGATTCTCTTCAAGTCTTTATCAGTCAATGGCTCAACATCAAAATCATAATAAAAACCACTGTCTATCCATGGCCCAATTGTCACTTTCGCATCTGGGTAGAGCTTTTGAACAGCCATGGCCATCACATGTGCACACTGTATTGATGAATATCAGTTTATTAGTCCAAAGAAAGAAATAAAAAGCATACGATAAAAACAGAAAACTTGAGTGGTAGTCCAATTTGATGATACTGCATAAATCATTACTAAAGGATGCAAAATAGTATTGAAACGTACACTCACGGGTAAGTAATACTAGAGTCTTCAAATCCGGCTTACAAATGTTTAGCTCAAATTTAGATAAAAGATTGCATTTATCAATTTAACCATCCACTTTTTCAAATAACCTACATCTGACTCTCTCTTTTAGTTATCTACTCATTGTTCCATTTAAAAATTCTCTTTTATTATTCTTGACAATTGATTTTCTTTAGACCTATAAAAAAAAAATACTCTCTTTGATTCGTTCTTAATACTTTATTTACTTTTTTATCCTATGATCATATTTTTTAAAATTCATCTTTTCTCAATGGTTATATTTTCAAAAAATTTGTAGTTTCCCAACAGTCATGCATTTTCCCAACCAGTGCAAAGACATGGTAGAAAGGACAAAGGGAGTGCCCACGGATGTATGAGATAAAAAGAGCTGAATGCCTGACTGGAATGCACTAATTTTTGTATTAAAAATTTATGGATTGTTAGGTGAACAGCTATAACAAAAGTTGGCTAGCACTGTAGCGGCTAGACATCTCTTTAGCCATTATAGCTATCAGTTGCATGACCTTTTTAGCACTATCTTGGCATCTAGCATGATGACAGTGCTCTACCGTTGAACTAAAACTAGATACAAATTGAAAATTTTGATGCGTTACAAGTGTAAAAAACAAAAAAAACAAAAAAACCATTTGTTTCAGGTAGCATTTGGTCATATAAGACTAAGAATGAAAGACCCATACTTCAAATCAATATCGAATTGAACAAAAACAACACTAATACAAATAAAAAAAATCCCACCAAAAAATTTGAAGAAATCACACACAAAAGTAATAAAACAAGACCGTTTAGTTATATCAAGGTATTATACATTACCGTGTGGCGGATTCTGAGCAGCTTTTCAGAGGACTCGTTGGTTGGCAGGACTATTTTCTCGGTTTCCTCATTCCGGGCATTCTTCGTCTTCTTCACCAAGTTGTCGTTTTGTGACAAAGTAGCAGTTTCAGACGTATCTGTGGATATAGCTGAAGCCGTTGTGTGCTTCTTCTTCAACTTCATGTTCGAGGAGAGACAACAGGTGGGAGTGGAAAAGAGGCGTTTTGGCAAGTGGGAAAGGGAGGGTTTGAGGAGAGGAGGGGATAGGAAGGAGATGGAAGTTGCCATGGCCATTCTCTGAAGAATTAACATTGGCTCTGAGTCCTCTCGCCTGTCTGTCTCCGGGCTTTTAGAGTGGTCAGTCTTCTAACTTCCTGAGAGAGGATTTTTGGGTGAAGCTGTGTATGTGGTGGAGGATTTCTGCGAAGACTTTAAGGAGGGGCAATTTACAATTTACGATTTTTACGAGATATATGTATAATTTTCAAAATATGAGCTTAGATGTTGAAAATTTCTCTTTAAAGTAGCGGATAATATACCTGGTAAATTGCTTCTAGAGTATGATTTGATTTGAAATAAAAATTATAAAATTTAATTTTATAAATCAAATATTATCATTCATGTTCTACATATCAACTTGCAAATAGAAGAATTCTAAGATGATATTGAATCACATCATCACATTCATTTAAAAAATGTTTAAATATCTTACTTTAAAATAACATTATAATCTAAAGATTTATAACAATTCATTATTTATTGATTATATTTTATTCACTCAAAAAATATCCTTTAATTTAAGAAAAAAAATCTATATACATTTAACTAATGCTAAATGCAATTTTAGAATATTCAAATCTCGTGCACTTTTTTTTAAAAAATGGAGCTCATTATTAAAAAATGAATTATTTTCACACGCGTCCACATATTTTCACTTTTCTCAAAAGAAATATAGGAGACATGCACACCCTAATATAAGTAATTTTCCTATAGAGTGGGGTTATTCTGCCGCCCCACTCTTACCGCTAGGCATACCGTCCTAGTGTTTTTTTTTTTTTCTTTTCACATTTTTTAATACATTTAAATATTTTTAAAAAATAAAAAAAAAATACACCAATACACTTAAAATCATTTTCTTAATCACTAAATAAATAAATAAAAAATTGATCAGCGGTCATATAGAGTGGTCAAAGTGGAGATGCAAAGTAGCGTTTTCCTTTTCCTATATATTATAGTGCATATTTGATATTGTGATAGGAAATAGAGTTTTTTGTAATAATGCTCAAGTATAAAGCTCTACATTAAAGAAATGTTTGTTGTGGGGTAAACATGTAATCTAAAATGTCTTTACAGTTACTTACAGTACTCTTTTTTTTTTTTAAAAAAAATGTACAGTTATATGCAGGAACTTTTCAATTTGGTACTTTTTCAAAAGTAGAGTTTCATGTTAATTTAGGTGCTTAAAACAT
Source organism: Juglans regia (assembly GCF_001411555.2). Lineage (NCBI taxonomy): Eukaryota > Viridiplantae > Streptophyta > Magnoliopsida > Fagales > Juglandaceae > Juglans > Juglans regia. Next base: position 44,459,458 of record NC_049901.1, read on the forward strand.
TTTTTTTATAAATAAATTTATCAAACATTTTACTTTTTATTAAGAGCTTTTAAGCTATTAAAAACTTAAAAACACTTTTTAAACTCACAAACTCAAATCCAAATGGGTAAAGCCTTTTGTTAAATAATAAAGGATTTAATTGTTAGTAAAATAAAATTAAAATAAGAACACATTTTAAAATCTAAAACCAATTACGTGATCTTTTGAACTACTCTAAGTAAAATTAGACGCTGCTTTGTGGCAGAGGATGAACAGTTTGAAGCATACAAAAAGGTCAAGTGATTAAAGAAATCTCTGTTCTTGAAACTCCATCTTAATTGCATGCCAAAGTTGTCAGTCTATGTGCAACACTGGTTATGTCTGAGAACTGTATAGCATTTTGTTTCATTTTCTTCGTTCTTTGTTTATACCTTTTAAAAAAGTACTAAGGGAATATTTAAAAGAGTATTGTTATGCATCAGCCACTATTCACCCTTAAAATTAATAACTTTTTTGTTTTTTTTTTCATAGAGTGGCGTATTTTTCATAAGATTGTAGGGTGTAGGTTAATAAATAGTAGCTGATGAGAAGATTTATTCATTCTAAAATGATGCTTTCAAGTAAGTAGAAATCATAGCTCACATTTGGTTTACAGCTTGAAAATTGATGACAATCTCCATTCAATTGTTTTTAAAACTGGTTTTTCCTTAAGAGTAAATTATAAACAAGTTCTTCTCCTCTTTTTTTTTTTTTTTTTTGCACATCAGAAGAACCTCATTCACAATGTCCAAGCCCCACAACACAAAAAAAAAAAAGATGAATTGAAGAAGTAAAAGATTTAATAAAACATGAAGTGCATATATATATATATATGGAATAAAATTACACCCTATGACTGTCCAGACAACACTCTACTCATAAATGAAATGATAAATCCCTACAAGGTGAAAGACAAAATCGAGAAAATGAAAGTAATAAGCTCTCTCTTAAACATATGGTGAAAACCCCCCCACAAAAGTAATCAAGAGATGCATCAATCGATCTAAGAAAGACACAAAGCCTAGTCATTCTTATCCTTAAACTACACCCCATTCTCTGTTCTGGCACCATAGCCATTTGCCCCATTCAGTCCATTCCCATGGGAGGGGTACTTTTCTGAGCTCCTATTTTTTCTTTTGATAACAATGAACCAAGTAAAAGCTTCCAAAATAGCTGCACAGACGCCAAGGAAAATCAGGATTCCGATATATATCTTCTTCCACTTACCATCGGGACTCAAGATGTCAAGACCTTCAAAGACGTTAACAATGCTCAGGATGATGACAGTGTATCCAATAGAGTGGTGGTAGATGTTCCAATACAACCTGTACTTGTGATCCTTCTTTGGCCTCAAAAGCAGAGCAAACACCTACAAACATGTACAAAATGACTGTAAGAAAACTATAGCAGACACCTTATATAATAATTGACACTTTTAATATAGATAAGCGGAATGTTATACAAGAACAAAGGGTGAAAAGAACATCGAAATTTTTTGGGGAGACAAATACATAATGCATGGTGTAAGGGAGTACCTGAAGTGTTCCCATGCAGAAAAGGACTATGCCGATGTTCCTATGGGTATCATAGGTAATGGCAGTGGAATCGCTGCCAAGTTTTATACCCGTGGCAAATCCAGCAACTCCAACAATATAGGCAGAAGTTTGGCAAGCGACATGTAGATAAAACCACGCAGGATCTGCAGACTTGAACACCTTTAGGTACCTAGCAATCACGGCTCCCATAGGCATCAAAACTCCCCAACTAACCGCGTTTAGTACTCCATGAGTCTGTAAAATGATCAATCCAAGTTATAAAAATCATTAGACCAATGAATATTTGAAGAGTCAAAGAAAGAACAATGGTTCATGTTGTTGAGCAGGCGAAAAATGAATAGATAGATCTGTGTTGTTAGTATTGTTAAATATTTATGCAAGAAAAGATTGTCATGTATGTAAAGTTGAGGGAAGGACTTAAAAATATGGTTGTCAACGGTTGAAATTGATCGAACCCCAAATATTGCCTCTCTGAGAACGATCGCAAAGATTGTAATCCATACTACAGAATTAATTCATTAACAAGAGGAGATGATCTATGTGGAAGGACATGCACTCACTATGTGTCAGGGAATGGGAAGTTGGGGAGTTTCAGCTAGATCAGTATTTCCGACCGCTAACTCTCGAGGGATATTCAACTTGCCATGGAATATTTTCCCAGAAATCTATGCAAGTATATATGTTCTAATATAGGTGTCGATCACACAAAAACCCATCAAAAGGACCCCAGAAGATTGGTAGTTGAGATGGCAAGTAAACCCCTTAAAACTAATTTAACAATAGCAATAGGTAATTAAGCCAAATGAGAAGAATTTATGCTAGTTTATGACCTTACTCCTGAATAAACTCGTATCACTTACATTCTTCTTTCGAAGCCTTGGAATGACCACTCCTGAAGGTGTTGTGGCCGTGGCATCGAGAAAATTCACAGTGCCTGTTGATCTCATATTATTTGAACCTGATGCAACATCATGCGAAATAGGATCGTTCCCATTCAAAGGACCTTGTTGCCAGACTTGGTTCATCGTTGTCTTGCCACTTTCAAGGGTTAATGTCGCAAATATAAACATCTCATTGTTATTCACAAATGTTGCAGAGAGATTCGACACATTAAAGCTCAAAGGACCCTCTGTCAATGTTGATATTGAATATGTAGACACTGGGGATGTGTATGCACGCATGCCTCCACTGGTGTTCTGAAAGGCCACAAGGGCTTGTGCCCCTACCATTCCTTGTCCAGTGGGGTTGAGGGCCCAAGAAATCCATCTCGAGTTTGAGGTTCCAGTCACTCTAAACGCGATATCAACTTTGCTGTTTGATTGATCATAGGTCCAGTGAAGGTATGAATTCAAAACAGGAAGGTCTTGGCATGAGCTGTATAACTTGTTGTTAGAGAAACTAGTATAGCTCCGGCAGGTTTGAGCAAACGATGAGGCACACAGAGAGAACAGAACACAAGAAAACAACAACAAAGTTGTAAAAGGTTTTCCCATGGTGAGAGATACCAATCAGAGGACTTTGAGGCTATGCCTAGATCGAAATCAATAGCACAAGGAAAACAAGTTCTCGGTATCTGGGTATGCACCAGATGATACTGAAATCCTTCGAAAAGGTTTTTCTTTTCTCTATCTAGGTTTCAAGGATTTGGATCAAAAACCAAAGCTTGTAGATAGATGTGTTGCAGAGGAGGTGCGGTGGGAATGAGACGAAAGGGAGAGAAAGTGGGTGTTATATATATATACTGTTGGAAGAGTTGGGCTTGTTGGACTAGTTGGTTGGAGAACGTGTCGTCCTGAGGCTACTACGAATGTGTGATCTATTCGTGTGTTGCCGAGTCCAATATAAAGAATTAAACATGGAAACTTAAAAAAAAAAAAAAATTAGGATTTGTTTTGTAATATTGTAATAACCATGGAAGAAGAGGTCATGTTTCCATCACACTTTCACTTCCCAAAGTTTTGAACTTTGTATTCAAATTGCCTTGCTAGGTCTTCAAGTCCAACCACTCTCCTTCTTCATACCTGCTTTTGTCCAGACCCTACAAGTTTCCAAGAAGCTTAGTTCATATTCTGAGAACGTGGAAGAGCCACCAAGGAAATTAATTCCTTTTAAAAAGTAAAGGCAGTCAAGGTCCCACACGTTGAATTAGCAATAAGCCAACAAATAGAAATCTCCATTGCTGTTTGTAAAAACAAAGTCATCGGCTGAAGTTCAACCCCGGCACCTACCGCAGAAGAAGAAAATCGAATCCAGTTGGTGTTTTAGGAAGAAATATCTATCAGAAATTAAAATCAAATCTGCAAAAGAGAAGTCGTACCAATTTTCGTCAAAGAAAATGACAGAATTAAATACCATAAACTTCGCTATTGCGTACCGAGAAAACCAAACCTTTGTAATTAATTTTCTTTTCTCAATGGCGAAGTACGGTGGATAGACCATCACCAATTCCAAACGGCAGTACAAAATAATAAACGAAAAACAATATAAGTGTACTTTCACTTTTAAGACCGAAACTAACGTGTTGACTCGGCCCCATTTCCCATTTCATGTTTTGAATTTTCACACATGGGGGAAACTTGCAGTCTGGACGGAGATTCATTCTGCAACCTTGACGGCCGGCTTCCACACGCCCGGCCGGTCGGTCAAACCATAATATAAACGCGTTATCACCGTATGTTCCCTTGATCCAACGACCGGGGCTTAAGTCAACAGGTGGATGAAAGTTTGGAGTGGGGGTATTTGGTAAACTAACATCTTATGGTTTGGTTGTTTGATTTCCCCAAGTATGATGCGGTTTTGAGGAAGTGATTACCTCGCGCTGTGTAATATTTTAAGAGCCGGTGTAAATTATTAAGAATAACGTTACGTACGGTCGTAAAGTATGTAAATGCTATGCAATCGTTTTGAAAAGAAATATAAAATTTTTTATTAAAAAAATCTCAGATTTTTTTTAAATGATTACATAATGCTTGCTCATTCATGATTATAATTATTATTTTTTAAATAATTAATTTCATATAATAATACACGAAGATCATTATAATAATATTTAATTAACGCATTCGTTTAGAAAAATAAATCAAATTTACCGATAATTTATAATATTGAATGATCTTTATAACGGCTAAAATCAAAGAAAGAGATATGTTCTTCTTGCTAATGCTTGACGTACTGGTAAATCTCTAAATCAATAAATATCTCACCGGCCCATTAAGTTTGAAATTAGTAAAAGATTATCACATGAAGATTGCATTTGTTTATAATTGATTATAAATATATATTGCATGCCAGCAAATGGGGACACGAAACCATGTGATTTCGTGTCATGTCACGTGGGATCTGGATGGGAATGATAAACGGGAATCATGTATGTTAGTTTGAACAGAAATGCTTGGGTCCAGAATTTGGATCTCGAATGATTTTTTTTTTTAATTTAATGATTAAAGAAGTGTTTTTTTTTAATAATATTGTAAATTTTTTATTTTTTTAAAAAATATTTATGATGATTAAAAAAGAAAATAAAAATAAAAATAAATAAATTACACTATTCATAGCACAAATTCGATGACTGTAGCATTGATCTACTTTGAATCTGAACTCTAAAAGTAGTTCAAAATAAATAGCCTCCCCAAATGTTGATTATATATCAAATAACGTAAGCATTGAAGGTGCATGTGACAAAATAGGACCATGTATAATTCCTAGTAACATCATGGGATTTACATAACGTTCAACCAAAGGAGAGAGAGTATATTTAATTTTGAATTTTTTTTTTCTTGATGTATATTTTGTATTGTACCTTACGAAAGTCGATTGTAGAATTGAAAGTTGTTTAAATATAATTTTTTGAAGAGTAGTTTTGATTTTGATTTTTGTGCTTAATTAGGCAATGTTTGAACTTGAGAAATATGGATTATTGTTGAGGAATAATCTCATACTGCCTAGAGATAAGGTCTTGGACATGTTTATAAGGGATGGTAAATTCTCTCTTGTAGAATCAATTTTATAAGATGAGTTAAACCTATAAATTTCTCTACAGTATCAGAGCAGAGATTTTGAATTCGAATCCTGACTCTACACTCTACATTTTATCCTATTTAATTAAATATTTCACTTACTCATTGAAAAGAGATTTGACCCACAAGTGAGAGAGAGAGTGTAAAAATATAAAATAAATAATAAAATTTACTTCTTCCCATCAACTTAAATTTTTGAAAAAAGTGGTAATTTCACAATAATAATATTGAAATCTTGTCATATTACAAAATGAATTAGAGATGTTATAGATTTTTTAATCAAACTTTAGGATATAGATTGAGAAATGAAAATAAGAATATCATGTATTTAATTTTGAGATTAAGTGATAATTAATATATTATTGTGTAGAAACAATAATTTGAAATACGGTTGGAATCAATAATTATGAATTGAGTGGTTGGGTTGGGTTGGGTTGGCGGTGTGAATGTTCTTCAGCCCTAAACAATAATATTAAACTACTCCCAACTGCCCCTTTTAATTACGTTTCCGTCAGTCCAAGACTCCAAATCCACAGCAACAAAATCAAAAATATTTTGTCCTTTTCTTCTTCTTTACAAAACCAAAAGCTGAAATTATTCATTTTCACGTACGCCTTGAATTAATATCTTCATATGAACTAATTAAGGTCTCTTTTATTTTTGGAGATAAAATAAGATGAGATGAGATTAAAATTAAAAAATTGAATAAAATATTATTATAGTATATTTTTTAATATTATTTTTATTTTAGAATTTAAAAAAATTAAATTGTTTATTTTATTTTATATTAAAAATTAAAAAAATTATAATGATTAGATAAGATGAGATGAGATGTTTTTCCAAAACAAACGAGGCCTAAGTCGCCGTTATCCCAATGAATTATCCAAAACCTCAAGAACGAACTCTCTCGACTTAAGTGAAAAAAGTGGGCTTTTTGACGTTCCCAATTTTGTAATAAGAAAATGTTAGTTTATAGCTTGATTTTATCTCTTCTTATGTATTTATTTATTTTATTTAATAATTAAGAAAGTAATTTCTAATATATTGATATATTTTTTTTTTTTTAAACAATATATTAAAAAAATATAAAAAAAAAAGATTAAAAAAAAAAAAAAAAACTTTGTGATATCAAACTAGACGGCACGCTAGCATGACTCTTTGTAATATTTGCTAATCATCCATTACATAAACTTCTACCACTACTTTTTATCCAACATTTTTATTTACAATTTAAAGAGGTATTATAACTAAACTCTACAAATTCTAGCATGAGTAAAGGACTTTCTTGCATTTACCCATATATCATCTTGGATTTTATTTCCTTTTCTTTCTTTTGGCTTTGTTGTGATCTAAACTAGAATTAAACTTACTACTGCAAATATAAAAAAAAAAAATGTCATCCTCTTGTTTGAAAAAGAAATAATCACATATATCTGTCTTTCAAATTAATCATTATTATAAGCGCTTCATCTCTCTGGCCTCTTTCATTCTCATTTGAGAAATGCTATAACTATAAAAATATTCTATAAAAATAAATCTACAAATTAACATGACTTCATATGATATGTTAAATTTTATTTTTTAATAAAAATAATTTTACAATCTAATATAACATATTAAATTACGTTATTTATAGATTTATTTTTACATTTTTCATCTCGAAATAATTAGATTTTTAAAATTGTTTAGTCACGTCATGCAATCTTCATTAAAATAATTATGATTTATTCATTTAAGTTTAAAATATTTTGAAATTAATTTCTCGGAGACTAAAGAAAGACTCCATCATCACTAACAGATATTCAATATTGGCAGCCAAAACTTTTAAAATTCAAACACTTTTTAGTTCAATTCCGGAGTTTTCTCACTTTGTAGCTTTCTGGCATGCGGTAGTCATTCTAGAACCTTAAATTTTCTTGCAGACCAAACGTCACAACAATCCAACACCAATTTCTGAGAAAGATTCAACTTATGATCCGTGCCTCCAAAGTCACCTATTTTGCATTGCATCGCCATCCATCATCAATTATTTGAAAGTAATAGCAGCCCTTTTCCATTACATGCATACAGATCATGATTCATGATCATATATAATTTAGAATGCTTTATTATTATACCAAGAAAATTCCAGATTTCATTTTAAGTTAAGATCAGGTCCTTGTTGGTTCATCGAACCGTGCCCATTTTGTGGCCTAGGCTTTGTCGTTGAATTGGTCTAATGCTGGGGAAAGAAGAGTTGCGTGCATGATAAGAGAAAGTAGGACCAAGAAAAGATTATCATGGCAAAATGATTAGAACTCTCTCTCATGGAATTGCAGCAATTCACAGAAAACTAGCAAATTGAAGTTGCAGTACTCATGAGTCAGCTTTTCTTGACTAACATATGATTACAAGCATCGTCTCCTGTAATGAATGAACCATTCTACTCAAACCTTAATTAGATTGATCGGTAAAAGGCATTCTCATCATTAACACTACCAAAAACCATGCACCAATGGGATTAGCAGAGGCCCTCCGAACAAGAAGATAAGCTTAATGCTCCTTTTTGAGTCCTTTTGCTTGCCTACTTCTCATTTTAAGGGTAAATAAATCATGTTTCTTTGGTGGAACTAATGGTTTATGATGCAGTCCAACCACATGGCGCATGCAATATAAATTTGGTTGGGTTATTAATAGGAGATTCAAAATTAGGATCCTAGACAAGGAATATTACCATATTCTTACTACAAATAAACACTCCCAGTCCGTAGCATTGGACCAGTGAAGGGAAGAATCCAGAACAGGAAGGTCTTGGCATGAGCTGTATGTCCTGTTGCATGAGAAAGTATAGTTCTTGCAGGTTTGACCAAACGATTGACGCACACAGAGAACATAACACATGAAAACAACAGAGTTTTCGAATATTTTACCATGGTTTCGCTAGCGATTTGAGGACTTAGAAGTTAAGCCTTTAAAATATGTAAAGATACCATCTTGGCCAATAGAAAGGAGTATTGAATGAATGACAAAAAAAACCAGGAAATAAGAACCTGGCGAAAACGATCTATTAATATGGGTTTCTTAGGCAATTCATAATCTCTATTTTCAAGTGAACCATCATTTAACAAGATCTTTGGCGTATTTAAAGTCCAAACAACTTCAAACACTGGCAGAAGACCTCATTCTACTACAGATAAATCAGATTATTGGTCACGTTCTTTAGAGCTACGCATGTGTAAGGACAGAACCCAGCAAATGTAGCAGCTCTTCTTGCTTGGGCTTGGTTACTTGTAACTCCAAAGTCACCTGTCATGTAAGGAAAAATATATGCTAAAAATGGCAGGAGTATCCCAAGAAAAATTGATGCTAAATCAAACATTTGAATATGTTCTCTCAATATCAAAGTTTATTCTTTTGGATGGTTAGGAAGCATATGGTTCAGCCAGTTTTTAACAATAAAGAATTATTCCCAACTGGGGCAAAGAATAAATAGAACATAACTAACAGCATTCTAGATCCAGTTAAACTTATAAAATGACCTGCCTGGTGACCGTCAACAAACTAGTTTCAACAATTTCTTTTCTTGTGTATAATTTGATATGGTATGACAGAAACCAAATGTCAAAATCATCAATAAACTGATGATTTCACATGATTAAATCGATCAACAAACTAGACAATGGCTGCCAATACTTTTTCTCAAACTAAAATTACATTTTCTCAAACTAACATTACATAAATTATTGAAAACTATATGATCGGTAAAGGCCAAAGCCACCAGAGAATATGTAAGTAAATGCCATCTTTACAAGGTCTAGAATATTACAAGATTGATATTGGGTGAAGCATATTTCAATTCATCAATGTAAGTAAATGGCATCTTTACAGGGTCTATTCTGGTGTTCCTAGAGATAGAATACTCTTACCTCTTTAAATATTTCACTATAAGAAGTCTCTTTAAATCCCTACACCAATCACAAGTGAATTTAATCAGCCTTATTGAAGGATAAAGTTTAGATGCAAGGGTCCTCTGTTGGATGCACAAACAAGAAAAAGTGGGTGTAAAGTAGGGAGGGAATAAATGCAAATCATTTATATGTAACAACATGCATGCTCTTCACCTGCACAAATGGGTATGGAAAAGTTTTATGTAATGAATGGCCAAGATTGCATGAACGTGCAGAAATGAGAGAGAGAGAGAGAGAGAGACCAATTTCTTGAACAAGGCAAGAGACGTTCCATTTGATTCTCCAATTTTTGCGCGGAAGATACAGATCTCTAAGTTCTCAACTGCAAATGCCATCATTATCAAGACACATTCCTTTCCAAGTCCTTTACCCCGGCTACAGTAGCAAGAGGGAAATGATAAGTAATAAGATTGAGGGGTGCTACATATGACAGCATAGGTAGTTACAACTCTTCTTTCCCTTTCTATAATAAGTAAAGGTATTTATAAACTTCACAGCAAGTCAAAAAGAAAATTGAGAGAGATGCAAGCTAGAATTTTGTTTCAGCCGCAACATTCAATATAGAGTGTCAATAATCAAACTATCCGAACACATTGACCATGGAACGTTTCAGGCGCAACATTCAATATAGAGTGTCAATAATCAAACTGTCCGAACGCAGTGACCACAGATAAGTTGATTACACTATTTTGAGTAGATTCAGTGTTATCTTACTCTCTAATTATCTGCTCTATTTTCGTTTCAGCCGCAACATTCAATATAGTGTCAATAATCAAACTATCCGAACGCATTGAGTCATTGACCATGGATTGTTTCAGCTGCAACGTTCAATATAGAGTGTCAATAATCAAACTGTCCGAGCGCAATGACTGCAGTGACTGCAGATAAGTTGATTACACTATTTTGAAGTAGATTCAGTGTTACCTTACTCTCTAATTATCCACTCTAGGTCAATGAAGAAGGGTTCATCCAAAATCGAAACAGAACTGTGGAGAGATGATATCTGGAGCCTGCCCAAGTGCCCAAAATGGTCCATACATCCATATGTATAAAAACACACAAATCTGCAGGCCCTTACACAATGGCACACTCTACTTTTTGTATTTCATAAGTCATTGCATAACCATATATGTCGTATTCACAGCTTCCCCTTCCTAAAGAATTAAATATGAAGGAATATAATATGGAAGCAAACGAAATCTAAATCCCAGCAAAAGAGTAAGAATGTGTTAAATTGCTAGATTGAAAATGCTTATAAATGAAGGCAAAAAGAAAGAAATAGGATTGGAAATAACTTAGGCAATTCACTTAAATTAATATCTGTTTATCATCAGACTAAGTAAAGGTCAGTTACCTTTTGGGTTCAGCTATCATTATTTCAATCTCTGCCATGTGGGGATCATCCAAATCGTTCATGTATAGGTTCACATCACCAATCATGGCTGGAAAAGGACGTTTTAATCCCTTATAATAGATTAATATAGTGTATCAAGCAAATAAGCTAATTAGGGTGTTCAGATGATTTCCTGTATCTGTATATGCGAAAAAATACGGACTATGCGTAGTCAAGAACTTTTCACCTCCAAGATGGAAGATTTTCGATTAGTTTCCCCCAAGAGGATAATTGGAAAAAGAAAATGATGTCAATTTAACTGACCTTCAACATGGGGGTCCCCATGAATGAAGTCGCCAACAACCATCTCCTTATCCAATACAATGAAAGTCTTCTCTGCAAAACGAATATACGAGTCCTTAATAATTATCACTAATACAAGAAAAAAAAAAAAACCCAATTTAGATGATACCGCAAGAAATCCAAAACAAATACATATTTTTTAAAACACGGGCATATACAATCAAAACAGAGAAAACTGAACCGAGTTTTATGCACAAAAACCAAAATTAATGAGAAAATTCATTTGATGCGCTGAAAGATTGAATGAGAGAGAGAGAGAGAGAGAGAGAGAGAGAGAACTGTGGGGGTCTTGGGTCCAGGAGAGCTGCATTTGGAACTCCTGGTCAAGTGTGAGGGGCTCAGAGCCGGTGGCTTGAAGGAGAGCAGGGTCTTGCATCCACTCATGGTACTTAGGTACATGTGCCTCCATGTACGGTACCATTATGACCTTCTTCCCCTCCAAACTCACGCTCTTTTTCTCCATCTCTCCCTCTCTTGGGTTTCTCTGCTGTGCTACTGCTGACTGCTCAAGGTCCTTGCCCCACGTAGAAAGCGAGACATCTGAGCGCCTTGTCGTTAGAACTGTTTGTTCTTTCGGAAAAAGACCATGCTTGTTCTCAGAGAACGACGTCCCGTTTTTCTCCTATTCAAAAACAATAGTACTTTTGTTTTCTTGGCAATATATCAACTATATTAGAGCATTCACAATAGTTTTTTTATCTTCTCTTTTAAAATACATCATAAAATTTTATATTTTATATTTTACATACTGACTTTTACAATATATCATATATCAATTTATCTATTTTTCATTCATATCATTTAAATAATATTTTTTTAGTCTTTTTAAACATTTCATTTTTATCAATAAATTTGTAATATCCATATATTTGCAATATATTATTATATAAAATTTAATATAATTCAGTCCTATACACACAAAATAAAAATATATAAGCCAAATAAAAATTTAAAATAAAATCAAAATATGAAAAAATTGGATAAATAATATTTCCAAGATATTTTTTAGAAAAAAATAAAATTGATGTGTTTTAAATGATGAACAATAAAAATAATTTGTATTGAAATGTAAAAGTAAAAGTAAATAAGGGAGTAAATGAATTATAAATAATTAAAAACTTGATTGAAGGATGAATATGTAGCGGGTTATTGAAACAATTTGTATTTTACATGTTCTTTTACATAATAGGATGGAACTCTTTTTATGAACAATTCTTTAAAAAATTTATATTTTTTGTATTATATATAAGTCATTGAGAATGCTCTTACAATCAACCTATCCTAACGAATATATCAATAGTACTCACATTTCTTGTCATGACATCAAGAAGATATCACTACTAGGGTTTGAAATTTGATGTTAGTCTATTATTATTATTCTATAATAATTAACACATGTTAGTAGAGTATTGAATATAACTATATAAATTATAGACTTTCAATATGAATATATATGATGACTATATAGATAATACATATTTTTATAACTTATTTATACTAATCTCGGAGTTGGAGGTACAAGTCAGAGGTGAATCTCGATGCAAAGTCGAAGCTTGAGGTCAAAGTTGATCAGGAAACAGTTTCGACTCCGACTCCAATAAAAATGACACTAAAACCTCTGACTTCGGCTATTTTCTTGGAGCTTCAACTTCTATAGTGTAGAATTGGTACAAAGTCGATGAGTCGGATAATTGAATCTTTGCATAGCCCTAAAGGCAATATACTAGGGCAAAGTGCAGCAAAGGGTAGGTGTTAAGCATATCAATGGCAGCACATGTGGAGTCTGACATTGTGCATAATTGTGTTTAGGAAAAACTGGGTCAACTTGTGACCCGATCAAATTTGAATCAACCTGGATCATGAGTTGAACTATTTTTTTTTTTGTTGAACTAATTAGAGAAAAATAAAATGGCCAGATAATAGTCACGGGTCAGTTGTGACCCAATTGAGCCACATATTTTTTACTATAAATTATTTGAAATTGGAAAGTATAGCTCATGTTTTAAATAATTTCTTAAATTTTTATTGTAAAGCCTATTCGTGTCGGGTTGGATTGACTTGAAATTGTAAACCTAAATAACTAGGCACGACTCGACACGATTGACAGGGAGCGTGATGGAAATCATTAATGAAAAGTAATAAGAGTAATTAATAAGTAACAGAAATTATTTAAAACTCGTCACATTTCGAAATTATTCAATATCGAATTCCACATTAAGGGCAAGTTTTTAGGATACGCATCTGATCAAGTTGTATAATTAACGAGTCACGAACTCGTAATGTGTTTGACTTGGATTAAAAAAAAAAAAAGTTAATCTATAGTTTGGTTATGAATGTTAATATCATTACATATTTAAACACAGAGGTTCATTTCCATGTTATTTAATATATTTTAATTCCCTTGCTATTTTTCTCATTCTTATATCTATGTTTATGCAATGAATAATATTACATACAGTCGTAAAGTATACAAATGCCGCACAATCAATTTGTAAAAGAATGAGATCCACTTTAAAAAATTAATTTTTTTTTCTTATAAATCCGTATTTATTCACTTTTTAAAAAATATTGGGCGGCAGACTGTCTTGAGGAGTCAGACTGCAAATATCATTTCTCTAATATCATTTTTGTACATACACGTCCCAAATTCGTATGTACTTGCAAAGAATCCAACCAATAACAAGCAGCCTATTGCGAGAGCAAGGAGGATAGGTAAGGCACTGTACTTCGTCATCCACCAAGATACTCATTATTGCAGAAAGCAACCAAAACGACCCCTAAAGTACTGGGAATTCAAATGAATAGGCACGTTTTACACTATGTTTGAAATAACAAACAAATTGCATATGCTTGTGGTTCTATACAATATTTTTTAGTTAGTGTCAAACAACACACTTGGACTAGAAGTGGAATCCGTACATCGATTTGAGGAACATCACAGAGACAGGTACATTAATAATCAGGAATGGAAGCAAACCGATATCCTTTGGCATTCCTCCATGCATAATATGCAATTCGAGTCTCATAAAAGCCTGCAGTCACAATCGATCAATATAAAGGTGGTCAATTACTGACAAATGGATGGAAATTTTTTAGCAGATCCATACTGAAAACACAACTCAGAAAAAGGCATTAAGAAACAACTCAGCTGCACCATCCACTCTTCTCTGTTGCAGGAAATAGTTACATTAGATGCAAACCTAATTTGCATAAAAGGTTGCAATGTATTACAAAAAATTAACCAAAAACGACACTAAAGACTGATAAAATGGTTGCACTTCCACAAAGGCATCAATGGCCTGGTAACCCGAAGAGGGGAAGCATATGCTCTTGAAGGGAAGATTGCTTTAGTAGTGGACAAATTCAGACTCTACCAACACATATAAAAGGCACTCACCCAAGTTCAACCCGGAAAGACTTCAACTCAAGTCTCAAAAAGAAATAAGGATGCCAGCCATAGGACTGACCGCTACTAAATTGAGTAGCACAAATGAGACAAGCCTACAGCAGACCACACAACATCTCATGCCATGATGGGGAACTCGCTTACATCATTCAGTATGTGATAAATGGCATTTTACACCAATACTAAATCCAAACCACAAAGTATTTGCAAGTACCAGAATATCCATTACCCTCCATTTCCCATATATAATTTTATCTTACAAAGAAAATAAAGCATTGGATAGGTATTAAACAAGATGATTACTTAGTCATGTCTTAGTATTGTGCAAGCTGATAATTGTGTTAGTAATAATAATATGAATACCTGGGAGGAAGGAGATAATTCCTAAGGCCAAAAGGCCGAAGGCCTGGGAGTGCTCCCCTCCCATGTGACCTGTGAAGATGAAATATGAAAGGAAGAGAAGCACTGATCCAAGAAACAGCAGGAAGAGGGCAAGGGCAATGGATTTCCATGGGATTTTATCCAAGGCTTTGGGTGTATAGTCAAACCGAGCGTCGTACTGTCTTCTCGCAATATCATCATAATTATCATCTTCATCGGTAGGGAGAGCATTGTACTGAACATGGCGTCTTGATGCCATAGTAATCAAACTCAACTCTCAATTAATCCTAGGGATACTCAAACAACACAATCAAATAAGTATAGTATAATGAAAATTGTGAAAGCAGATTAGCACAAACTAACATGTTGTGTATCCCGCAACTGCATAAAATTAGATTCACTACCCCCCACCCATTGGCATCCAAAAGCAAATAATCCTAAAACAAAACTTAGAAATGCCATGTTGCAAATTAAATAAAAATCTTCTCAATTAGACATACACGCCAACTATGTTGGCAGAATATAGGAAGTAACGCATCAGAGTAGTGCTTGTTCACAAAATGACTGTATCTCACACCATGACTCAAACCGAGGCTTTAAATGGGGGTGATACTCATCAGCGTGTCCAGAGAAATTTAGTCTATCGCACCGGACCAGAGAAAATATTGAAAAAATAAATCCACCAGTGAAACTTTTCCCAATATCAGACTACATTCATCTCCTTTATTCCACATAATATTGAAGGATCAATGACTCATGTCAGTGGAGAACAAACGGGTCGCTCCATTATATACAAAAGAGCTGGTACTTTAACTTCCTAAGAAACAACTGTGCTTACTTTTCTTGGATAAAAATTCATGTAAATATGGTACAAGCACAAGTAGAGAAATGAAAATTAGCTTGGGATAGAAGAAATATCATAAAACCAACTTTCATACAAGTAGAAAGTTGGTAGTAATACACTAGCAATTAAACATATTAGTATTCGATTGAAGCTAATAAAGGATCAAGGCTAAATTTTTTATATCCGTTGACGCTTCTTTCATAGAAAACAACAGAACCCCATGAATCAGCATACATTCAACTTGACCAAAAAGCAACCCAGATCAATGGTAGCCCCCAGATTTTGCAAAAAGATATATGCCCATTATTTAACAACTAGAAAACGATCAGCCAATAAAAACCACATACATCATAGGATAATTTTCTGCAAACGAGATTGTCACGATTAGACATACCCAGTTACACCCAAAAGGCAAACCAAACAATAAACTTTTAACAAACTCCTTGAAAAACAAAATAATGCCACGAATCCCTTGGGAAGACTTCTATCAGAAAGAAAATTCTTAAAAGTCTGAGAGCCCAAAACTTTAGAAAGAAACGCCATCCGAAGAAAAACGAATAAGCCGATGAAAACCTGGAAAATAGCAGCACATGAAAGTTCCTCCCGACGGATTGAGGGACGCCAAAATTGGTGGAAATTTGAACCTGTGGTCTTAATTTGATGAAGGAAAAAGCCCCAAACAAGTCAAAGAAAGCAGATGAGAGAGGCCGAGAAGTGAGAAAGATTTCACAAGGAAGAGTCCCGAAGTGGTTTGGATTTCATATTAATCGATTTGGGTAAAAATAGATTAATATGATAAGACACGATGAATAAATAAATTAATTACGAGTCAATATGTGAAACTTACAGTGGACCTCTACGATACGAATAAATTTTATTTTTAAATTTTAAAAATAGCGTAATGTTAAATATAGATCGAGATTGTGTAAATTTTATACACTCATTTTGAAAAAAATTAGAATCTATTATTAAAAAAATATTTTTATATAGGTCTAATAAGACCGTAAATACCATTTTTCTTAAAAATATTTAGTCTTATATGTTTTTTTTGTTGTTTAGAATATGTGATATTAATATTATTATTTGACTATATTATATCTAAAACTATTAAATTTTTTTTGTTAATATATAATTTTATTTTATGAAAATATTAGTTTTATTAATTATTGATTTGATTCATTTGAATATTGATAATAAAATATTTTATCATGAGTTCAGTTGTAATTGTAAATTATTTATGTAATTATATTTATATTATATTAATTGAATTAAAAAATAAATATATGGGTAAGCTCAACTCATTTATATGAAATAAATTAATCGGATTGAAATAGATTAAATGAGTTGTGTCCAAATTAACAGAATAATAATTAATCATTAAACATGTTAAGTGGGTCGGGTTTAGATTTTAGAGTCTGGACACATAATTTAATACACATGACTTGATACGAGATGAACATGAATTGACACCCTGAATTATCTACAAACAACATAAATGTTTCCTTTTGGTATTGATATCATACTAATACTGTAATATCCCTAGTGCTATTTTCTTCGTTTTCTAATATGAGCATATAATAATTATAATATCAAATAAGGAGTGAGAGGGAGAGATAAAGATAAGTGTTTATAATTTTATTGTGGGGGTTCTCTTGGATGGAGCCTGGAGCGTCTTTTAGAGGGAGAGCTAAATATAAGTGTTGCAATTTAAATTGAGTTTGCTTTTAGGCAAGTCTTTTTATTGATACATCAAACATATGTTGTAGTAATGTGAAAACCATATTAGTTTACATAAAAAGAAGTATTAGTATTATATATTTTGACCGTTTCTATCAATATAATTATGAGCCCCACAATAAGATCACATGTGTTACACATTAAGCTTATAAATAAATAAAATAATTCTTGTTGTTATAGTTTTTGTTCTCACAAGAATATCTAATTTTTCTTTATTGATTGTTTTCTTTAAAAAATCATTTTCTCCTGTATAAATAACTTGAGAAATGATAGTTGCAGTTGTGAGTGCGTAAGCGCTGTTCAGTCACTTTGAAAAAAATAAATAAATACGAGACCTACATGAAAGAAATTAATTTTTTAATAGTAGACTTACTTTTTTTTCAATGTGACTGTACGACACTAAAAAGATAAATGCAAGACAAGGTTTAGGATGAATAAATCAAATCTCCGTAATAATGTATGGAGACGTACTGCACTATATATAACTGCTTTAGTGTACATAGTTGAACACAATACAAATACTCAAACTTATCAGTTAGTTACATTGTTCTTATCTATATCTTTATCAACATTTGAATTATTAACAAATCGTGTATCATTAGAAGTCTCATCTGTTGGAGACGTTATCTGATCTTTGACATCATCTAGGACTATGTTTCTTATACGCCCCCTCAAGCAAAGCGGGGCAGCAGCCACGTGAAGCTTGTCCTTGAGGAGACTGAACCTTGGAGCAGGAAGTGGTTTAGTCAATACATCGGCTAACTGATCTTTCCCAGATATAAACCGAACATCCAAAGTCTTCTTAGCTACTTGTTCACGCACAAAGTGGAAATCCAACTCAACATGCTTTGTTCTAGCATGGAAGACGGGGTTGGCTGTTAAGTATGTAGCTCCGATATTATCGCACCAGAGAATTGGAGCATGTGTTTGGAAAATACCAAGCTCACGACAGAGAGACTGCAACCAGATGAGTTCTACCGTAGTGTTGGCGACAGCCCGATACTCTGCTTCCGTACTCGATCGTGCCACAGTCGTTTGTTTCTTTGAGCTCCAAGACACAATATTATTTCCAAAGAAAATGCAGTATCCACTTGTGGACCTTTGATCATCAGGCGACCCTGCCCAGTCGGCATCAGAGTACGCTATAAGTTGTGAGTTAGAGCTTGGTCGAATAAGGATACCATGATCTAAAGTGTGTTTTAGGTATCGAAGTATTCGTTTCACTGCTGCCCAATGATCTGTTGTGGGTCGATGCATGAATTGGCACACTTTGTTTACAGCAAAGGAGATATCGGCTCTTGTTAATGACAGATATTGCAAAGCCCCAACTGTGCTTCTATAGAGTGTCTCATCTTCAAAAGCATCACCAGTAAACATGGACAGAGCATGAGAGGTAGACATCGGGGAAGCCACTGGTTTGGCGTTTAGCATATTAGTGCGCTGTAGTAAGTTCAAAACATATCTTTGTTGAGAGAGGAACAACCCGTCTGCTACAAAGTGAGCCTCAATGCCGAGAAAGTAGTGAATGTCCCCAAGATCTTTAAGAGCAAATTCCATACCAAGAGACTGAATGACAGAGGAGACAGCAGACGAGGATGAACTTGTGATTAATATATCGTCCACGTAAACTAGAATATAGATGATTAGCTGATCACGTTGGAAAGTGAAGAGTGATGCATCTGACTTAGCATTAATAAAACCCAACGATATAAACTTGTCACTGAGGCGTGAATACCAAGCTCTAGGCGCCTGTTTTAAACCATAAAGTGCCTTATGAAGTCGGCATACATGATCTTTGTATTGAGGATGAGAAAATCCGGGAGGTTGTTGCATGTATACTTCCTCATTAAGAATTCCATGGAGGAAAGCATTATTAACATCTAGTTGTTTGATGCACCACCGATGACTAACAGCGTGAGACAGCACAAGCCGAATGGTAGTGGGTTTAACCACTGGGCTGAACGTGTCTTGAAAGTCTAGACCCTCTTGTTGATGGTACCCCTTGGCCACAAGACGGGCCTTATACCGATCAAGTGTGCCATCTGGCTTCCGTTTAACTTTGTAAACCCAGCGACACCCCACAATGTTCATATTAGTTCGTGGCTTAACAAGTGACCAAGTACCATTTTTGAGCAGGGCATTGAATTCGGCATTCATGGCCTGTCTCCACTCAGGGTGTTTAGAAGCATGAGTATATGAAGATGGTTCAGGTAGGGAGAAATCTGAGATGGCCACAAGGGCTTTAGGAATAGGATATCGGATACAACCATCAGTGTATTGTTTGGTTTTGACAATATTGTGTTGAAGTCGAGTTTGCATCGGATGAGATCGAGGAGGTGCAACATCTGCTGCAGCTGGCTGGGCTGATACGGTCAGGGAAGGGCTGGACTGATGCAGACTGGGTGAAGGAGACATATTTTGTGGAGACTCAACAGGAAGAAATGAGACGGAATTAATAGGTTCTGAAGTGGGTAGAAAGGATGACACTGGTAGTTGCGACATAGGAGGTGACGGACTTGGCACTCATAATGTGGACGGTAAGGGAGTAAACTCAGCTTGAATTGGGAGAGGCTTGTCTTTGATATTACTGAACGGAAAATGGGACTCATTAAATATAACATGCCGTGACAGAAATATGCGACCGGATATGGGTTCAAGGCATTTATACCCACGATGATGAGAGCTATACCCAAGAAAGACACTTTTGAGAATGAAAATGCATTTTGTGACGATTATAGGGTCGAAGATAGGGCCAGCATTCACACCCAAAGATACGTAAAGTGGAATAATCAAGGGGCCGTTCAAATAATTTTTCAAAAGGGGAGATATGAGACAAGATAGGAGTTGGTAGACGATTGATGAGATAACAAGCCATTTGAAAAGCAGAATCCCAATATTTATATGGGATAGATGTGTGGGAGAGGAGAGCAAGACCGGTCTCTACAATGTGCCGGTGACGTCTTTCGACGGAGCCATTTTGTTGATGAGTGTGAGGACAAGTAATACGATGATGAATCCCAAGAGAGTTAAAAAATTTATGGAGACTTCGGAATTCACCACCCCAATCGGTTTGAACCATTCGTATTTTGCGGTTAAAAAAACGTTCTACATGTAGATAAAAAGAGCGAAACAAAGGTAGAACATCGGATTTTTGAGAAATGGGAAATAACCAAGAGTATTTACTGAAATGATCAACAAAAAGAACATAATATTTATTCCCTTCAGTAGATAAACAAGGAGATGGTCCCCATATATCACTGAAAATAAGATCTAACGGACCCTTAGAGACAGTCTCAGATGGGACAAATAGTAGTTGATGGCTTTTGCCTTGTTGACAAGCAGCACATACACTATCAATTTTATTAGACGTTATAGGTAGGGAAAATCTAGAAATAATGTGCCGAACAATTTTCATGGAAGGATGACCGAGGCGAGAATGCCAAGTAGTCAATGGAGCACGATTGGAGAGAAGAGCTTGAGGTAGACGAGAGATGGTGGAGGGAAAAGGGTATAGCCCAGCTTCAGCTTTGCCTTGCAGCAGGATGTTCCTCGTGGCCTCGTCCTTGATGCAAAAATGATCCCCATGAAATTCAATAAAAACACCATTGTCAGTAGTAAATTGACTCACAGAAATCAGGTTCTTTGTAACTGAGGGCACATGTAGCAGTTTATTCAACAAGAAGGAATTATTGGATAAAGGTAATTTAGAGGAACCAATGTGATCAACATTCAAACCTGTACCATCACCAACGTGAATCTGATCAGGACCATGATATGGCTTAGCATGAAGATTGAGATTCTGAAAATCATTTGTGAGATGGTGAGTAGCACCCGAATCAACGTACCATGCAGTGTCATTAGTGGCAGGAGCAGTTGCCATAAAGGCAGTAGGCAACGATTGAGAATTCTGAAAGGAATGATCAAATCGACGCCAATAAGATATTGCCCAATGTCCAGGCTTTCCACATACTTGACACTGGATGCGGGATGGATGTTGATTGTTGGTGGGAGTTCCACGGCTTCGACCACGACCATGACTACGTTGGAAATTATTATTGGAGAATCTACCACGGTGACCGTTATGACGATTATTGCTGTGAGGGACATCTTTGTTTGTGGCTAGATTGGCAGAAGCTACTGCTACGTCGACAGCTGAGGTCTGCTGCTCAAGGTGCGCCTCATAAGTTTGTAAGTGGCCAAAGACATCATCAAGTGTCATAGGATCAACCCTCGTGATTGAAGTAATAAGGGGATCATAGGTAGTGTCGAGTCCAGCTAGGAGGTAGGAAACAATCTCACAGTCCTCCAAAGGTTTGCCAATTGCGGCAAGTGTATCAAATAGGATTTTAGCCTTCTGAAAATAATCTGTGATTGTGGAGTCACCCTTTTTAAGGGTGGAAAGTTGGAACCTGATTCTTGTGATTCGAGCTTGAGAGTGGGCAGAAAACATACGCTGCAGTGCCAACCAAACTTCACGAGATGTTGAGAGGCCAACGACTTGAGTCAGTACTCCTTCAGATAATGAGGACACCAGCAAACTGAGGATCACTTGATCCTGCTGGAACCACCTTGTAAAGGCTGGATTAGGTAGTGAGACGCCCCCAACATCAGGCAAGTACGACGACGGAGGAAGAACACTTCCATCAACGAAGCCAAAAAGCTGTTGCCCGTGTAGATATGGCATAATTTGAGCCTTCCATAGCAAATAATTGTCCTTGTTAAGTTTTATAGTAATAAAATTTGAGAGATTTGAAGGGGAATATAATTGTGGAGGAGGGCTAGAATGTGAAGCCACAAAGGAAGAATGGGAGGAGGATGAAGACTCAGAAGCCATGGATCACAGACGTTGGTCTTTAATGGCTCTTGATACCATAAAAAGATAAATGCAAGACAAGGTTTAGGATGAATAAATCAAATCTCCGTAACAATGTATGGAGACGTACTGCACTATATATAACTGCTTTAGTGTACATAGTTGAACACAATACAAATACTCAAACTTATCAGTTAGTTACATTGTTCTTATCTATATCTTTATCAACATTTGAATTATTAACAAATCGTGTATCGTTAGAAGTCTCATCTGTTGGAGACGTTATCTGGTCTTTGACATCATCTAGGACTCTATTTCTTATACTTAGACACTACACGACTATATGTAGCATTACTCAAATAACTCACTCAAATCATTTCAAGTGAATTAAATGTCGATATTAGTAATTACCATTAAATTATACATCGTAACAAGAATATAATAATCATCATATATATGTAATGATTATTTCTTTCCAAAAGAATTACAAGTTTACCCGACAAGTTTCTTTAGCAAGATGTACTTTCATGACATATTAACAAGGTGATTAGACTTGATCTAAGGTTAAAGAAAGTGGGCGATACCTAGTGATTTTAATAAAAAGAACTCACAAATAACAGAAGAAAACTGTGACTGTAATGAAATATCTTGGTAGATACAATACAAAGTCCAAACTCAAGGTGCGCCCATAAAACATCCTTACAAACTTTCTTTCCTATACAATCTCAAAATCATTTGCAGCATTATTGGATCTGCAACTTGCAATAGATTAGGAAGAAAGTTATGGTAAAATGAAGAAGAAGACATGAACTACACAATCTCAAAAATATTAATGGTAGCATATCAGAAGCTATATATGTATATATATATATATATATATAAATGCAGATGTATGTGTTAATTGTCAGAGTTTCAAAGTGGACCATTTCCATTGTTATGGCTTGGCTTCAAAGCCAAGCACCATCATCTACTTCCCAAAAAGAAAACAGCCACCAAACTTCAAAAACTTTAAAAAGTTGACATCTTTTTGCCGAGTACTAGACGGTGCGTAATAACAAACTCGTGTATGATCATTTCATGTACCCACTACTGGAAAACATTGCAACCCAAACTTATCATTCCTAATTCTAGCAGACAAGACAAACACTAAGGTACTGCATGCCTTACCTTCGAAGATACGCACACTTATATTTTCCTATAATGCTCAAGAGCCATAATGACCCATCACTCTCCCACCCCCTTTAAAAACATCCTTACCTAACACTTACAAAATGTTAACAAAAGCTATCTTGCCCTCCCACCCCCCATTCAGGCCATTCAACACAACACCATGGCCCTCCTCATCTTCCTGATCTCCCTCCTCCTCTCTTCCTATCTGCATATTGTGTTTTCCGCCCATTGCACCACCGTCACCGCCACCAAAACTTTCCATAAATGCATGACACTCCCTACCCAACAAGCCTCCATAGCATGGACCTTCCATCCCCACAATGCTACTTTAGACCTTGTCTTCTTTGGTACCTTCATTTCACCCTCTGGCTGGGTTGGATGGGGCATCAATCCTACATCTCCTGAAATGACCGGAACCCGTGCCTTAATTGCCTTCCCCGACCCAAATTCTGGCCAAATTGTCCTACTACCGTACATCCTAGACCCAACTGTAAAACTCCAAAAGAATCCTCTAATATCTCGCCCCCTTGATACCCGCCTCCTATCTTCCTCTGCCATCTTGTATGGGGGGAAAATGGCCACAGTTCACAATGGTGCTACAATCCAAATCTACGCCACTTTGAAGCTTGTGCCAAACAAGACCAAAATCCACCACGTGTGGAACCGTGGACTCTATGTCCAAGGCTACTCACCGACCATCCATCCAACTACCTCTAACGATCTTTCCTCCATCGCCACCATAGATGTTCGGTCAGGTTCAGCCACTGCTCAGCACGACAACATCAAAACACTGAAAACCGTGCATGGTGTCGTAAACGCCATCTCATGGGGACTTATACTGCCTATTGGGGCCTTGACGGCACGCTACCTTAGGCACATACAAGCGCTAGGGCCCGCATGGTTTTATGCTCATGCAGGCATGCAACTTTTTGCATTTTTCCTAGGAACAGTGGGGTTTGCCATAGGAATTCGACTTGGGGAGCTGTCACCGGGCGTAGAATACGGGCTTCACAGGAAGCTCGGGTTTGCGGCATTTTGCCTAGGAGGGCTGCAGACACTTGCACTACTGTTTAGGCCCAAAACTACAAACAAGTTTAGGAAGTATTGGAAATCTTACCACCATTTTGTTGGGTATTCTTGTGTGGTGCTAGGGGTTGTGAATGTTTTTCAAGGATTTGAAGTAATGGGAGAGAGCAGGTCTTATGCTAAGCTAGGCTATTGTTTGGGGCTCTCTACCTTGCTTGGCGTCTGCATAGCTCTGGAGGTAAATTCTTGGGTGATCTTTTGTAGGAAAGCCAAGGAAGAGAAGCTGAGAAGAGAAGGACTGATTGGGGGATCTGATAAAGGGAGTGGAACCCATATATAGTTGACTATATATGCATGTCGACCAACAATTTTTCTGTTCGTTCAAAAGATTCTTTAAGCCTCTTCATGCATCGAACTTATTTTTTGTGAAAGTAAAGGTCTTCAGGTCATCAATTTTCGTCTTCAATATGTAAGGATTCCTCTAATTTTTCTTTCTTTTTCTTTTTCTTTTCCTGTTTCTAAAGCTGCTTGTTGTCACAGTCTCATGGATCAAATATAGATAATATTTATATATATATATATATATATAGCCAACTACATGCTAAAAGAATGATTCTTAATTTTAATATTAATCCATTCATGTGCAGTTTATCAAAATTAGTCAAGTGCAACTTTGGATTATTGCTAGTTAAATTTCGAGTTATGATCTATAATAATGCATATCACCTGCATTGACAAGAGCTAAACTTCACTTGTTCATCATGAAGGTAAGGCTAGATAGAACGCAAAAGAAAAAAGAGGAAATTACAACCAATATGAGATGCCAAAGAGTGTGTGACAATTAATTACAAAGCTTTATCCTCATTTGTTTTCACATATATATAAAATGAGTTGAGATAAAAGTTAAAAATTGAATAAAATATTATTAAAATATATATTTTTAATATTATTTTTATTTTAAGATTTAAAAAAATTAAATTGTTTATTTTATTTTGTGTGGAAATTTGAAAAAATTGTAATAATCAAATTAGATGAACAGTTGAGAAGTTTTGAAAAAAAAAAAAAAAAAAAAAAGAGACCTTAGAGGGTCGTGGCCGGCCACCATACATATCTATTTCCATAAAAATAAATAAATTAGGGGCCATTAAAGCTGTGTTTGAATGTTGAACTGAGTTGAATTGAGATGATAAAGACTTATTAGAATATTATTATTATTTTGAGATTTGAAAAAGTTGAATTGTTCATTATATTATGTTAAAATTTAAAAAAGTTATAATAATGAGTCGAGAAACAAAATAACCCTAAAAGATAGTTTGTCAAGAATGGGATTCGAACCCATGCCCTTTCGGACCAGTACCTGAAACTGGCGCCTTAGACCAACTCGGCCATCTTAACATTGTTAATGATTTGGTTTACTTAATTTATATCAAAGTAATGTTCTAGTACTGGATATCGCCATATACACAATATTTGACCATATATATGTAGTGTAATGTGTAGGTTCATTCACATAATTAATTGTAGTACGTTGTGGTGGTCTCATCATAGCATGCCATGCATGGGGTGCTGGGTGCCCGCCGTTTCTGGTGTTTATGATGTCCGGCACTTCTTTTTCTGATCTCAAGATACGATGATTGTTCTTGCTTTTAAGTATTGACATTGACTTCATTAAAAGTCTAATCACATATAAAATATGATGAATTTCATCAAAAGAGAGCTGTATTGGATTAGTTAAAGAAATAAATGTGAAACTTTGAACTACAGTAAATGTATATGTTTCTTCAAATTTAAAGAGCTACTGTTTACTCATCAAATATATTTTTTATTTACTTTTAATCTCCAATGATATTTTTTATTCATGTTTAATCTCCAATTATCTTTTAATAATAATATAAGAATCAAATTAAATTATTAATTAACATATGATTAATGTAATTATAAAATATGAAAAAATATATATATTATTATTAAAAAAATAATATTATATTATTATTTTGATGAATTCAATAGCTAATTCAATATGAAGTTATAAATAAAGAAGTTTTAAATATATAGAAAATATGTACTTTTTATCAAAATTTAAAGATGAATTTCATGAGTCTAATACTAATGCTCTTATTGCACGTTGTCTTTGGAAACTTAAACCCCAAGGCCTCACAAGTATCATTTTCTTTTACAATAGAATTTTGCAATCAAACGTTTCTTCTTGTGGGTCATCTGGTCAACGGACGACATTCATCATGTTGATGAATGATCATGTCGGTTCCCAAAACAAGTAAATATTACTAAGCTTTTAAAATGCTAACTTGTGTGGTGTGCGGTTGAGATCTTGAGGATTTGCAGCCTGTGAGTTTAGGAATTCGATTCATCATATCGATCTCATGGAGAGACTAGCTTGCATGAGTTGACCGGGGGTAGGAAAAGGCCATGTTCCCACACCCTTTTTCTTCACTTTAAAATATCCAGTGCTTCGGCACAAATATCCAAGAGAGGGAGGGAAAATGATCTCTCTTTAATGTGTCCCTATCCTAATATTACGGTTTCTTTAATTTGATTTGATTAGTGGGAGGGACATCCTTGTATCATGCAACTTCAACGCACTATAACCTGTCACTCTCAGACGCGCTGGTAGAGACCTCTGCCATGTTGCGTGAGCGTGTTCTCTGCGACTTTCTAGCTTTCAAACATGGTCATTTCATGATATGGTGTAGCCCTGACTCTGTACGTGATTTGTTTCCCTCTTAATCTTCAAACAACAGATGTAGATATACTAAAGGTCTCAGATTCTGCAATAGTTGGTGCTAACTTGTAAAATTCACTTCCTAGAGGTAAGGAGTAACTGTTGGTAATATTGGCCATTGAGCTAGCTGTTTGTACACCATTATATATATAGATGGTGTAAATATAGCAGCCTGTCCTGCTTGACTGCCTACCAAAATTCACTTCATTCAATGGTTCTTGAGAAGCAGGTTAATACATAGCCTAAGTTTTCAAAACCATAATTATCCTGAAAAATTTTCTTTTTGGAAAACGATAGCAGCAATTGATAAAGCAACTCATTACCATCAGAGTGGTATTGTGTCTTCGCAAGAGATATTGATGTCAAATGTGGCTACAGGCATTCAACAGATTTAATCTCCATCCAAGTCTCCAAATCAGTCTAACATAAGTATTGGCAAATACACATATTGGCTATTGTTTATAGTTTTATGACTTGTCCTAAATGCAGGTGAACTATGTCATTCAGTTCAGCAGGATGCAACTTGCTAGTACGCTGGCATAGTTTTTGACCAACTTCACATGCTTACATTTGACATCAAGTCTCAGCTTTGGAACTACTTGGTTGAAGCCTTAAAATCAAATTGAAACCTGAACACTAACATCACCAGTCATTAACTAACATAGAGATTCATCAGAGTAATTTATCTTAATATACCTAATCTCCTATACAAAAAGTAAAAGCATGTTAAAAATGATATTCCCAATAGACCAAAAAGAGTCTGAAATTGTATCTTAAAAATATTCTCAAGAAAGAAAAAAAGAATCAGCATCTTGAGTAACTTATTCACGGGATCCCAAGATAGGTATCCCCGAAATGTTTCACACTAGTAATCGAACAAGAACCTCAGTACAAACTGCCAAAAAAAACAAACCAAATTGATGGGAACAAAGAGAAAATAATGCATCCCTGACCAGAACCCACAACTTTGCCAGAGAAATTACATATCAAAATATGGAAACAAAAACTATCAAAATCTATCTGTTTATGTATTGCCGCCTCACCAGAGATGCATAATACACTTCCCGACTACATCCCGCAATCTGATTTTACATCTCACTCAAGTACCGAAAAGAAAAAAACCTAAAAATGGTAACTCAAAAACCCAAGCCTTAACACAAAATCCCTGTAACTTCTATATCTAAATTTGATTCTTCAACTCAGGCACTCAGTTAGCCCTACATAACCAAATCTCCTTAAAAGTTTTAACTGAAATATATAAACCATGGGTTGTGTGAAATTCACAATTCACCTGCTTCACCAGATTATCTTCGCCTACAACATTGTGAAATCCAAATGATCCTCCTAAGCAGCAATTCCTGAAACACGTGTAAGTAGGAAAAGGAGCTGTAAGTTTCAAACTTAGTCACGGCAAGCAACATGTTCCAAACGAGAAGAATTGCATTGGTGAAAAGGAGAGAACAACTTAAGTATCAAAGCAGACCACTATCAATAGTGAGCTTGTAAGTCTCGCCATGATACTTTTTATACAAGTTTTCTTTCTTTCTTTATTAACTTTTGGATAATAATTTCAACAAGACAAACGGAGGAGTACTTAAGGTATGAAGAGGAATAGAGAAAAATTCCCTTACTCACAAAAACAGTGATGGGAAAGCTGCTATAAGTACATAGGAGTAGCACTCTAGACCAATCTCTTTTTTTTTGTCCTCCTTTCTACGTTTGGAAAGGTAAATAAAAAATAAAAATAAAAGCAAAGGGGAGAAATTGTAGAGTAGAGACCAGAGCAAATGGTTTAGAAAAGGACAGATTTTTAAATCGGGAGAGGCTCTCAAAACACCAATTTAGCCATACACTTTTTTAATCAGTAAATTTTTTATTTTTTTTATAACCGTGGGTGTCCGGGCCAGCTTGCACGCACCTCGACTAATCCCATGGGGCCCTGAAGTTAAAGACTAGGTAAACCTCCAGTGGCCCTAAGGGGACTCGAACTGGTGACCATTGGGGAGCAAACCCAAGGCCAGACCAGCTGAGCTACCCCTCAGGGTTAATCAGTAAAATGATTTTATTGAATACAAATAATAGGCATAGCCTATGCCTATTGTAATACAAGAGCATTACCTATGAATGATTATCTAATGAAGCTATACACTTTTTTTTATGAGCAATTAGCTATACATTTTGTCGAATGCACTAAAGGACTTATTGTTTTCACGTTTGTGCATGCATGTCTGAAAGATAGAAAGTTCACAATCAAATCAACAACACATACTGTCATTAAGCCAAATGAAGACAAGAAGCTATTTTTCTACTTATGAAACAATTATAAACTTACATAAAGGAAATATAAAAAAA